>NC_133330.1:157183826-157373519 GCF_042186555.1 Aquarana catesbeiana | reverse complement strand
CTTTCTTCTTCCCTCTTTTTCTCCCCCCCCCCTTCCCCCCCCCTTCTTTTTCCCTTTTTCTTTCTTTCTCTGTTCTCCCTGTTTTTCTCTCCACAACCATCCCATGCCCTATGGCTGGTTCTTTTCCTCCTTTCCTTTTCTCTTTCCCTGTCCCCCCTTTTCTCCCTATTATCACACCATTTCTTGTGATCTACTTATTTCCCTTTCCTTCTTTTTTCCATCTGCCAACTTGACACTCCCGGGTGGTTTCTCAAGGAAAACACACGCCGGATAAAATTCTAAATTCGTCTTCATTACATTTTTTCATAATAATTTCACCCAAATTTGCCTCCCTGGCTCGCCCCCGGGGAAACGCCTTTTGAGGGCGTCTCACAGTATCGCTCCAGAAACCTTTGTGGTTACAGGTTGGTGAGTGCAACTTCTAAATTTCAAATATGTTCTCCAACATTAATTGCGTGTTTTTTATGACATTTGTCCATTTTTTTGTTATTTTTTTGTTATGTTGATACTGTATTGTTCTCTTCATCTTTGTAGATTATATACTATCAGACGCCTCCTGAAGAAGCGGCTGTGACCGCGAAACTGTAGAGGTCACGTCTGCAAGTATTATATTATACAACCTCTGTTCATGCATCTGTGTGGGTATTAGTCCTACTAACTAAGTGTCAACAATGCTGTAACAATCACTGTTTTGTGTATGTTAAATTATGATAAATTGTGTATGTTAAATTATGTATACGATGTGTCCTTTGTAGGACTTTTTATTGTTATCTCAAATAAATTTTTTACTTTTTAACAAAGTCTTCCTACATCCCTTCCGGTACCGCAATAGTCCTAATTCCTTTGAAAGCGACAGGACCCAGTTGAAGAGGTCCCTGTTCAGGTTTCCCTTTCAAATCCCATTTTTTGTTATCCTCGTGGTTTCCTCAAATGGTAACAGGACAGTGCATGCATCCTTGATCATTAGCCACTGGCGTGGCGAAAAAAAGCCAAGCTCCCCTGACCCTGTCCTGGTGCCATACTCGCACAGGTACTCATTGATGGCCCTCTGCTGCGTGCGCAGCCGCTGCAGCATTGCCAACGTTGAGTTCCACCTGGTGGGCATGTCACAGATGAGGCAGTTCTTGGGCAGGTTGCATTCCTTTTGAATGTCAGCCAGCCGAGCACTGACATTATATGACCGGCGGCAATGACCACAGACTTTCCTGGCCTGCCTCAGGCGATCCTGTAAGCCCAGGTACCTGCACAAGAACTGCTGCACCACCAAATTAAGGACGTGAGCCAAACAGGGAACATGGGTCAAGTGTCCCTGTCGGAGGGCGGAGAGGAGGTTGGTGCTATTGTCGCAAACCACCATTCCTGGCTGAAGCTGGCGTGGCATCAACCACCTCTGAACCTGCCCCTGCAGAGCTTCCAGAATCTCAGCCCCAGTGTGGCTCCTGTCCCCTAAGCAGACCAACTCAAGCACCGCAAGGCATCTTTTTGCCTGAGTGCTTGCGTAGCCCCTAGAATGCCTACGGAGCACCGCTGGATCCAAGGACAAATTTGCACAGGAAGAGGCCATAGAGGAAGAAGAAGAAAAGGGGGTGGAGGAGAGAGTTGTGGCAGAATCACCACTACCAGCATTTTGGAGGCATGGTGGCGGAACAAGCTCCAACATTACTGCACCCTGTTCTGCATTCTTCCCAGCTGCCAGCAGAGTTACCCAGTGCGCCGTGAAAGAAAGGTAACGTCCCTGCCCATGCCTGCTGGACAGCGGTAATATGCACCTTACTGCTGACCGCCCTGTCCAACGAGGCCAAGACATTGCCTTCCACATGCCGGTAGAGAGCCGGAATGGCCTTCCGAGAAAAAAAATGGCATTTGGGAACCTGCCACTGATGTACTGCACATTCCACAAATTCTCGAAAGGGGGCAGTGTCTACTAGCTGAAAAGGCAGCAGCTGGAGTGCTAGCAATTTAGCCAAACTAGCATGTGGATGGCTGGGACCGAATTTCTTTCGACGGTTTAGCAACTGGGGTAGGGATATTTTCCTGCTACAATCGGATTTAGGTGTACCTCTAGCAGATTGCCCACAAGTGCTTGGGACACCTGATGCTACACCTTCATTCCTCTCAGTGCAGGTCTCTGAGAGGACTGAAGGTATAGTGGGGTTGGAGACCCCAGCTGATGAGGAGCACGGGGATGTCCGCCTTGTTCTTTGGTGTGGGTCTTTTAAATACTGTTGCCAACGGACTGCATGGGAGCTCGACATATGTCTGGTCAAGCATGTGGTGCCCAAGCGGCTGCTGTTTTGGCCACTCTTGATACGCTTCAGACATATGTTGCAAACAGCAAAGGTGCAATATGCTGCACACGTCTCAAAAAAGGCCCACACCAAAGAACTTTTGAAAAAACGCATGGAGTCAGCAGCGCCCTGCACATGCGGAGCTCTGCGGTTTGATGCAGTTGGTTGGCTGTCCTCAAGCTGGCCCCTGGAGGGCATTCTGCCTCGTTGGAGATGTGCCTCCTCCTCCTCCTCTCTTCAGGCACCCATGTAGAGTCAGTGACCTCATAATCCCCTCCCTCCTTGCCACTGGAGCACCCCCTCTCTCTGGGCTCACGTTACTGCCTTCATCCTCAACCTGGGTACCATCATCGGAGCCTTCAAAACGCTGCGCATCCTCCTGCAGCATGTACCCGACACTGTGGTCGAACAGTTGGGGGACTCCTCAGGACATGATGGTGGGGCTAGGGAAGGAGTGACTGATGCCGTTGAGCCGATGGAATAGGCCGCTTTGGCAGCTGCATTGGCAGCCAAACTTCTCTTAGCCTGGGTGACAGAGGATGAGGAGGATGAACACGGCTTTGTGATCCACTCTAAAAACTCTTCTGCATGTTGTGGCTCAACGCGGCCAGCTGTCGAAAAACAGGACAAGTGTGCCCCACGGCCATGTGTCTCCGTGTTGGAGATTGTATATATATATTTAATGCACTGCAGATCACTGAATCACTTGCCTGTCTGCCTGCCTGAAAGTGTATTTGAAAACGTACACCAGCAATAGCCTGTAGTCAGATATAGGCTTGGCTAAACTGGAATGCAGTGGATATATATATGTTTGAGACTGTATATATATTTAATGCACTGCAGATCACTGAATCACTTGCCTGCCTTCCTGAAAGTGTATTTGAAAACGTACACCAGCAATGGCCTGCAGTCAGATATAGGCTTGGCTAAACTGGACTGCAGTGAATATATATATGTTGGAGACTGTATATATATTTAATGCACTGCAGATCACTGAATCACTTGCCTGCCTGCCTGAAAGTGTATTTGAAAATGTACACCAGCAATGGCCTGCAGTCAGATATAGTTTTGGTTAGACTGGAATGCAGTGGATATATATATATATATGTTGGAGACTGTATATATATTTAATGCACTGCAGATCACTGAATCACTTGCCTGTCTGCCTGCCTAAAAGTGTATTTGAAAACGTACACCAGCAATGGCCTGCAGTCATATATAAGCTTGGCTAGACTGGAATGCAGTGGATATATATATATGTTGGAGACTGTATATATATTTAATGCACTGCAGATCACTGAATCACTTGCCTGCCTGAAAGTGTATTTGAAAACGTACACCAGCAATGGCCTGCAGTCAGATATAGGCTTGGCTAGACTGGAACGCAGTGGATATATATATGAGACTGTATATATATTTAGTGCACTGCAGATCACTGAATCACTTGCCTGCCTGAAAGTGTATTTGAAAACGTACATCAGCAATGGCCTGCAGTCAGATATAGGCTTGGCTAAACTGGACTGCAGTGGATATATATATATGTTGGAGACTGTATATATATTTAATGCACTGCAGATCACTGAATCACTTGCCTGCCTGCCTGCCTGAAAGTGTATTTGAAAATGTACACCAGCAATGGCCTGCAGTCAGATATAGTTTTGGTTAGACTGGAATGCAGTGGATATATATATATATATATATATATATATATATATATATATATATATATGTTGGAGACTGTATATATATTTAATGCACTGCAGATCACTGAATCACTTGCCTGTCTGCCTGAAAATGTATTTGAAAACGTACACCAGCAATGGCCTGCAGTCAGATATAGGCTTGGCTAGACTAGAATGCAGTGGATATATATATATATTGGAGACTATATATATATTTAATGCACTGCAGATCACTGAATTACTTGCCTGCCTGCCTGCCTGCCTGCCTGAAAGTATATTTGAAAACGTACACCAGCAATGGCCTGCAGTCAGATATAGGCTTGACTAGACTGGAATGTAGTGGATATTTATATGTTGGAGACTGTATATATATTTAATGCACTGCAGATCACTGAATCACTTGCCTGTCTGCCTGAAAGTGTATTTGAAAACGTACACCAGCAATGGCCTGCAGTCAGATATAGGCTTGGCTAGACTGGAATGCAGTGGATATATATATGAGACTGTATATATATTTAGTGCACTGCAGATCACTGAATCACTTGCCTGCCTGAAAGTGTATTTGAAAACGTACATCAGCAATGGCCTGCAGTCAGATATAGGCTTGGCTAAACTGGACTGCAGTGGATATATATATGTTGGAAACTGTATATATATTTAATGCACTGCAGATCACTGAATCACTTGCCTGCCTAACTGAAAGTGTATTTGAAAATGTACACCAGCAATGGCCTGCAGTCAGATATAGGCTTGGCTAGACTAGAATGCAGTGGATATATATATATTGGAGACTATATATATATATATTTAATGCACTGCAGATCACTGAATTACTTGCCTGCCTGCCTGCCTGCCTGCCTGAAAGTGTATTTGAAAACGTACACCAGCAATGGCCTGCAGTCAGATATAGGCTTGGCTAGACTGGAATGCAGTGGATATTTATATTTTGGAGACTGTATATATATATTTAATGCACTGCAGATCACTGAATCACTTGCCTGTCTGCCTGAAAGTGTATTTGAAAACGTACACCAGCAATGGCCTGCAGTCAGATATAGCTTTGGCTAGACTAGAATGCAGTGGATATATATATGTAGGAGACAGTATATGCACTGCAGATCACTGAATAACCTGCCTGGCCTGCCTGCCTGAAAGTGTATTTGAATTTGTACACCAGGAATGGCCTGCAGCCAGATCTAGCTACACAGGATACAGTATATATATATATATATATATATATATATATATATATATATATATATATATATATATATATATACACAAAGCTGGGATGTACAGTGGGGACGGAAAGTATTCAGACCCTCTTAAATTTTTCACTGTTTGTTATATTGCAGCCATTTGCTAAAATCATTTAAGTTCATTTTTTTCCTCATTAATGTACACACAGCACCCCATATTGACAGAAAAACACAGAATTGTTGACAATTTTGCAGATTTATTAAAAAAGAAAAACTGAAATATCACATGGTCCCAAGTATTCAGACTCTTTGCTCAGTATTTAGTAGAAGCACCCTTTTGATCTAATACAGCCATGAGTCTTTTTGGGAAAGATGCAACAAGTTTTTCCCACCTGGATTTGGGGATCCTCTGCCATTCCTCCTTGTAGATCCTCTCCAGTTCTGTCAAGTTGCATGGTAAACGTTGGTAGACAGCCATTTTTAGGTCTCTCCAGAGATGCTCAATTGGGTTTAAGTCGGGGGTCTGGCTGGGCCATTCAAGAACAGTCACGGAATTGTTGTGAAGCCACTCCTTTGTTATTTTAGCTGTGTGCTTAGGGTCATTGTATTGTTGGAAGGTAAACTTTTGGCCCAGTCTGAGGTCCTGAGCACTCTGGAGAAGGTTTTCGTCCAGGATATCCCTGTACTTGGCCGCATTCATATTTCCCTCAATTGCAACCAGTAGTCCTGTCCCTGCAGCTGAAAAACACCCCTACAGCATGATGCTGCCACCACCATGCTTCACTGTTGAGACTGTATTGGACAGGTGATGAGCAGTGCCTGGTTTTCTCCACACATACCGCTTAGAATTAAGGCCAAAAAGTTCTATTTTGGTCTCATCAGACCAGAGAATCTTATTTGTCACCATCTTGGAGTCCTTCAGGTGTTTTTTTTAGCAAACTCCATGCGGGCTTTCATGTGTCTTGCACTGAGGAGAGGCTTCCGTCGGGCCACTCTGCCATAAAGCCCCGACTGGTGGAGGGCTGCAGTGATGGTTGACTTTCTACAACTTTCTCCCATCTCCTGACTGCATCTCTGGAGCTCAGCCACAGTGATCTTTGGGTTCTTCTTTACCTCTCTCACCAAGGCCCTAGCTCAGTTTGGCCAGACGGCCAGCTCTAGGAAGGGTTCTGGTCGTCCCAAACGTCTTCCATTTAAGGATTGTGGAGGCCACAGTGCTCTTAGGAATCTTAAGTGCAGCAGAAATTTTTTTGTAACCTTGGCCAGATCTGTGCCTTGCCACAATTCTGTCTCTGAGCTCTTCAGGCAGTTCCTTTGACCTCATGATTCTCATTTGCTCTGAAATGCACTGTGAGCTGTAAGGTCTTATGTAGACAGGTGTGTGGCTTTCCTAATCAAGTCAAAACAGTGTAATCAAACACAGCTGGACTCAAATGAAGGTGTAGAACCATCTTAAGGATGATCAGAAGAAATGGACAGCACCTGAGTTAAATATATGAGTGTCACAGTAAAGGGTCTGAATACTTAGGACCATGTGATATTTCAGTTTTTCTTTTTTAATAAATCTGCAAAAATGTCAACAATCCTTTTTCTGTCAATATGGGGTGCTGTGTGTACATTAATGAGGAAAAAAATGAACTTGAATTGAATTTGAATGATTTTAGCAAATGGCTGCAATATAACAAAGGGTGAAAAATTTAAGGGGGTCGGAATACTTTCTGTCCCTACTGTATATATATAATAAATACACTGCAGCTAACTGAATAAACTGCCTGCTCAAAGTAAATGAAAGCTCATCCCTAGCTGCCATGGAGATGCGTCAGGAAAACAAAATTCTGGAAAGGTGAGTATACAACTTTCCTTTTTACCTGATGCATCATGGCAAAACACACTGGGAAATAACTCACCAGTCAGGTGGGTGCAAGTAAAGTAGTAGTATTTATTTACCATATGGCTGTAGAATTGGCCCCAATAATGGATATTCCAAAATCTAACGTAGATAACTGAGCCGTGTCTACCCGGTAGTGGGACATGAATGTATGTCTGGAAGACCAGGTTGCTACCCTGCAGATTGTGTCTGGTGACACCCTGCAATATGCTTCCCAGGAAGTTACCACTACCCTTGTTGTGTGAGCCCTAATGCCTCCAGGTACTGGCAGATTCTGAGTGTCATAGGCTTTCTTGATGACCTTGACCAGCCAAGATGCGATAGTGCGAGATGATGCCATGTGGCCTCTTCTTCCTCCGTGAGAAATCACCAATAGGTTATCGGTCTTCCTGAAAGAGGCTGTAGCTGACAGATAGTTTCTAATAGTGGTCTTAATGTCCAAGGCGTGTGGTTGGCCTTGATCATCAGTAAATGATGGAAGGTTGATTTCCTGACTGTAGTGAAAGGATGATGTCATCTTTGGAGTAAAGTGGTCTGAGGGTTTTAGTACCATCCTGTCTGGATAAAAGACCATGTAGGGTTCTGAAATAATTAACGCCTGTATCTCCCAGACTCTTTTAGCTGATGTGATGGTGATAAAAAATGTTAATTTTAGTGTTAAGTCCCACAATGTAATCGAGTCAGCTAGGTGGAAAGGTGAACTTGATAATGAATTCAGGACTACTGATAAATCCCATGCTGGGAACGTCGGTCTTCTTGGGGGCCTGATCTTTACACATGCTCTTATAAACTGGATCAAAAGAGGGTGTGAGGCCCATTTGAAGCATGTTTTTGCGGATATAGCTGAAATCTGCACTTTAATACACACGAGCGGACTTTTCTAACTGACTTTTCAGTACACACGAGCTGACTTTTTGAATGAACTGGTCCGACGGACCGAGTCCAGCGGACAATTCGACTGTGTGTGGGCTTCATCGGACCTGCAGCGGACTTTTTCTGTTGAAAATCTGACGGACTTTAGATTTGGAACATGTTTCAAATCTTTACGTCGGAACTCCGCCTGACCCAGTTCCTATCAAAAAGTCCGCTCGTCTGTATGCTAGTCCGACGAACGAAAACCGACGCTGGGGCAGCTATTGGCTACTGGCTATCAACTTCCTTATTTTAGTCCAGTCGTACGTCATCACGTACGAATCCGTCAGACTTTGTTGTGATCGTGTGTAGGCAAGTCCGTTTATTCGGAAAATCCGTTGGAAGTCCATTGAAAGTCCGTCGGACCAGTCCGTTCTAACAGTACGCTCGTGTGTACGCAGCATAAGGGTACTTGAGCTGAGTCCTCTAGTTAGGCCTGCTTGAAGAAACTCCAAGATCTGCGGAACTTCTGGAGATAGTGGGTCCCAGCCATTCTGCTGAGTCCTAGACGTGAATCTTTCCCATATTCTATCGTAAGTAATGTTAGTTGTGGATTTCTTGGTTTGGAGTAATGTTGAAATGACCTCCTGGGGGCAGCTTTTCTCTATGAACCTATTCCTCTCAACATCCATGCCATTAAATGGAGCCTTTCTGGAGCTGGATGGAAGAACTGTCCCTGGTACAGTAGATCCTGGGACAGTGGAAGAGGTAATGGATTTTCTAGGCTGAGCTACAATAGAGTCGTGAACCAAGGCCTCCTGGGCCAGAAAGGAATCGCCACTATTACTGAGGCTGAAGACCTCCTGAGCCTGGGTAGGAACCTCGCAATTAGCGGTGTTGGAGGGAATATGTACCCCAGACGAAAGTTCCATGGATGAAGAAGGCAGTCCACCCCCTCCACAGATAGATATGCTGCTCTCAACAAGAACGTCTGGCATTTGGTGTTTGTAGGCGTCGTGGCAAGATCGATCTCCGAGATCCCCCAAGTTTGAGTTAGGAGACTGAAGACTTGATGGTTCAGGGACCACTCATTGTTCGACAGGAACTCTCTGCTCAAACAATCGGCTAGTAAGTTCTGAGCTGCCTCAACATACACCGCTCGTAGATCTGATAGAAATAACTTGGCCCATTCCAGGATGGGACGGACTTCTTTGAGCAGAGCACTGCTTCTGGCACCCCCCGTCTCTGAATGTATATTATTGCCACTTTGTTGTCCATTCGGATTAGGACACTTTTCTCCCCTCAAGGACAGGCCAAAAGCTAGGAGGGCCTGGAAGGCTGCTCTGAGCTTGAAAATATTCAATACTAGACCCTCTGCATGAAATTGCCATTGACCCTGAACCACCTGGTTCCGATAGTGGGCTCCCATCCTGCCTGGCTGGCATCTGTTGTAATTACCTCCGGTTCTGGGTGAACTATAGGCCTGTGTCTCCTGAGGTTGTCTGTATGCATCCACCACCAAATTGACTGTTTCACGATGCGATGAATGGAAATTGACTGAAGCACTGATGTTCTGTTCCATTGATAAGGGCATGAAAACTGCAATATCCTCATGTGCCATTGCGCCCATTGAATCATCGGTAGAGTGGCCGACATCGAGCCTAAGGTGCTCAGTCAGACTCTCGCCGGAAAGGAATGTTGCTGTCATTAATCTCCTTAACTTCCGGATCAAGGGACCTATCTTTTCCTGGGGTAGACTGATTCTGTTTGATAGAGTATTGAATTCTAGCCCCTAGAAAGGTCATGCTTTGTGTGGGCTGAAGATTGCTCTTCTCCCATTTGATTAACCACCCGAAGTTCTGGAGTGTGTTGATCAGTACCGCACGATGGTGAATTAGCTTTTCCCGACTGTCTACTAGGAGCAGAATGTCGTCCAGATAGTGATGGAGTCTCAGGCTTTTCTCCCTTATAAATGCAATCACAGGAAGGAGAGTCTTGGTAAAGGTCTTGGGAGCAGAGGAGAAGCCGAATGGGAGGCACTGAAACTGGAAATGCTGGTGGTTGACTGAGAATCGCAGATATTTTTGAAAGGCACGGTGTATAGGGATGTGTAGATAGGCTTCCAATAAGTCTATGGAAAGCATCCAGTCTCCTACGTTTACAGCTAATAGGATTGATTGGAGACTCTCCTTTTTGAAGGCTTCGACATGAATTCCTTTGTTGAGCCCTTTTAGGTCCATTACAGGGCGTAGATCTCCTGTCTTTTTCCTTACTAAGAATAGGGGAGAGTAATAGTAATATCCTCTTCTTCTTTGGGGGGTTGGAACCTTAAAAACTGTCCCCTTCTTTACTAGCTCCATCATATACTTGAGAAGCAGCCTCCTCTTGACTGGTGATGACGGTAGTCTGGTTGACTGAAAATGACCTTCAGGCGCGTTGTCTATAAATTTCCATTTGTGCCCATGTTTTATTGTGGACAATGTCCATGCATCCTCTATGTGTTCCGTCCAGACCTGTTCAAATTTTTTGAGCCCGGCTCCCACTCTCCCAGGCAGGACGGGCATACCTTCAAAAGGACTTCTGGTTTTCCCCTGTCAGGGTGGTCTTAGATTTCTGAAGCCTCAAAAAAGATGATTGTGGATTCTTCCAAGTTCTTTTAAATTCTCTTCCCGGCCTATAAGTTCTTGCCTCCCTGTACCTCTCCTGAAGGTTGCGTTTGAACAAAGGACCTTTCTGTGGCTTAGGTCTTCTTTCTGAGTGAATCAGTCCCGATTTGTCTCCTGTCACTTTGGAGATTGCTGAGTCCAGTTTTGAACCAAAAAAGGTTAAACATCATAAGGAATCTTGCACCAGTTGGTCTTTTATGCTGCATCCGCTACCCATGGTTTGAGCCACAGGGCTCTTCTGGCCATGACTGAAGCCAACATAGCCCTTGCAGAAGAACGAATGACATCCACTGAGGCCTCTGCTACGAAATTGCCTGCAAGCTTTAGTTCCTGGAGAGTACTAATTATTTTCTCCTGGATCTTTCTATATTGGCAGACCATCCAGAAATTGCTTTGCCGACTGCAGCCGCTGCTACTGCTGGCCTACACACACCTCCTGCTGTGCAGTATGCTTTTTTCATGTCCAGATCAATCTTTCGGTCCAGCGCGTCCCAGAAGGTTACTGCATCCTCTATTGGTAAAGTAACATGTCTTGCGAGTCGCATTAGAGAGGCATCAACCACCGGTGGGTGGACCAGTGGATTCACTTTCACTTCCTTCAGAAGATATAGTTTTGCCAATCTATTATTCAGGTTAGATCTTTCATCTGATCTCTCCCACTCATCCTTAATGAGATCCTCCAGTTCCTCAATGAAGGGAAAGGACTCCAGTTCCCTCTTTAGATTAGGAAAGTACTTCTGGATTTTGGGAGGGGCCTCTTTCGCTTCTTCCCATCCTATGGCCTTCTTTACTGATCTTATGAAGGGTTCAACGAGAGTAAACTCGAATCCTGTAGGTATCTCTGAGTCCTCATTGTCAGAAGCTGACTCCGAATCTATAGAAGGATTGGGAGATACGGAAGTTGTGCTTGGGCCTGCCTTGTCTGGTTCAGGGACTGATGTCTCCAGGATAGATTCCCACACAGACTCTCTGATGAGGTCAGTTACCTCTCTTGCGTCAGACTCCTTCTCCCTGGTTGCTTCGTTGAAGCATGCGCGGCAGGCTAACTTGTCTGGCAAAGTGTCAGAAACCATGAAATCAGGCCGAGACAGAAGTACAGTTAAATCACACTTGTTTAATTATAAAAACTAAAAAGAACAAACATAGTCAAAACATAACCAAGGTTCAGTAGCCAGAACGGATATTCAGCCAAGCCAGAAGTCAGGGATCAATGTAGTGGAACAGCAAGCAGGATTGGAGCCAGAAGGGATGTCAGCAAAGCAAGTCTTGAACAGGATCGCAGGAGAATCGTTTCTGTGATGTTGACCAAGGCGAAGGCAGAGCTCCTCTGGACTGGACGGCAGGACTGACGAGCAGGATATCATCAACAGCTGAGTAACTGTGGAGAGATAGGAGCTGGCAATTAGCCGACAGCTGAGCAGCCAGCTCAGAGAAGGAAGGGCTGAGCCAAGCCCTGATAGTACCCCCTCCTCAATGACCCCTCCCCCTCGGAGGACCACCAGGCTTGAGGGGAAAACGTCTATGGAAATCACAGAGGAGGACAGGGGCATGTACGTCCGAGGATGAGACCCAAGAGCGTTCCTCAAAACCGTACCCTTTCCAATGCACCAGGTACTGTATGCGCCCACGGAACCTACGGGAGTCAACAATGGACTGTACATCATAATCCTCATGGTTCTCAACCTGTACATCATGAGGACGTGGCACTGAGGTGGTAAAGCGGTTGCAGACCAAAGATTAAAAGGAGACGTGAAATAAGGAGATTTGAAATACATTCGAAATACGCACATTAGAAGGAAGGTCTAATGCGTAAGCCACTGGGTTAATCTTGTGAAGAATACTGAAAGGCCCAATAAACCGAGGTGCGAACTTCAGTGAGGGAACACGAAGTCGGAGGTTGCGAGATGTCAGCCAGACCCTGTCCCCAACCTGGTAGGAAGGCGCAGGCAGGCGTCTGCGGTCAGCATGGAGTCTGTACCTATCATTAGCATGTCACAAAGCCTCCTGGACTTGTGCCCAAGTGGAATGAAGACCACAGAGATGCTCCCCTAACACAGGAATATTCTGCGGAACAAACGAGTCAGGCAACATGGAAGGTTGGAAACCATAATTCGCCATAAACAAGGACAATCGGGAAGCAGAATTTAAGGCACTGTTGTGAGCAAACTGCCCACGGTAATAGGTCTGATCAGTTGTTATGATGGTCAGAAATATAACAACAGGACTTTCTCCAAGGTCTGATTGGCTCATTCTGCGGCTCATTAGACTGCGGGTGATACGCAGAGGAGAAAGCAAGCTGAATTCCCAACTGTGCACAAAAGGCTCGCCAGAACCGGGACACAAACTGACTACCCCTGTCCGAGACAATCACCTTGGGTAGCCCATGTAAGCCAAAGATCTCCTGAGCAAAAATGGAAGCCAGTTCCTTAGAAGTGGGCAACTTTTTAAGTGTAAATTATAAACACATATATACCGTGCTGTCTATAGTCAGCACAGCAGTGGATAAAGTTGCAAAAATGACAAATTAGGTGAAATGTGCAGCGCTTATGTGATCATATAAACCATAACAAATAATATGAGTACAAAAACCTGTATAAAAGACAGTGGTCTCAGCATATCCTTCCGATGCGTTTCGACTTAGAAGTCATCATCTGGGAACTTCCACGTCCAAGTTCCTCTATTTATAGACATCACATGTCATAATAGAGGACTGCGTAGAGTATTTTTGAGCACATCATTTATTATTTACATTTTTTGTACTCATATTATTTGTTATGGTTTATATGATCATATAAGCGCTGCACATTTCACCTAATTTGTCATTTTTGCAACTTTTTAAGTGGAATACAATGACACATCTTTGAGAGACGGTCAACCGCCATAAGGATAACTGTGTTGCCCTGGGAGTTGGGTAACTCCACAATGAAATCCATAGACAGGTGGGTCCAGGGCCTCTCTTCATTGGGTATGGGTTGTAGGAGGCCCACTGGAAGGTGTCGTGGAGTCTTATGCCCCGTACACACGGTCGGACATTGATCGGACATTCCGACAACAAAATCCTAGGATTTTTTCCGACGGATGTTGGCTCAGACTTGTCTTGCATACACACGGTCACACAAAGTTGTCGGAAAATCCGATCGTTCTAAACGCGGTGACGTAAAACACGTACGTTGGGATTATAAATGGGGCAGTAGCCAATAGCTTTCATCTCTTTATTTATTCTGAGCATGCGTGGCACTTTGTGCTTCGGATTTGTATACACACGATCGGAAATTCCGACAATGGATTTTGTTGTCGGAAAATTTTATAGCCTGCTCTCAAACTTTGTGTGTCGGAAAATCCAATGGAAAAAGTCCGATGGAGCCCACACACGGTCGGAATTTTCGACAACAAAAATCCGACCGTGTGTACGGGGCATTACTCTGAGCACACAGGGAACAGGCAGCTATGAAGGCAGTTACATCAGCACGTAGACTAGGCCACCAGAATTGTTGGGAAATGGCCCAAAAGAGTTGATTCTTCCCAGGGTGGCCAGCAGCCTTGGGAGAATAGTAAGTCTGGAGCACGGCAGTACAGAGACTCTCTGGAACAAAGCAGCGGTCACAAGGTTTCTCAGGAGGTGCATGGACCTGAGCAGCAAGAATTTTGTCACCCAAAGGAGAAGTGAGACTAGTGCGAACCGTAGCCAGAATATGATCAGGAGGAATCACAGGAACCGGAACCAACTCCAACATGGTAGTGGAGGAAAATTGTCGTGACAAGGCGTCAACCCTTACATTCTTAGTACCGGGTAAGAATGAGACAATGTAATTGAAACTTGACAAGAAAAGAGCCCATCGCGCCCTTCTGGGAGAGAGGCGTTTAGCCTCAGACAAGAATGTGAGATTCTTATGGTCAGTAAGAATGAGAACCAGCACAGTGGTACCTTCGAGGAGATGTCTCCATTCTTTCAGGGCTAAAATTATCACCAACAGCTCTCTGTCACCAATCTCATAACTGCACTCCACAGGTGACAATTTCTTGGAAAAGTAGCAAAAGGATGCATAGCGCTCTCAGAGGTAGGACGTTGAGACAGAAGGGCGCCAACACCAGTCTCAGCATCAACCTCAAGGATAAAAGGTAACGTAGGATCAGGATGTGCCAACACAGGAGCAGAAACAATGGCAGCCTTGAGACTCTCAAAGGTCTTAATGGACTCCGGAGACCAACTCTGTGGGTTACCGTTCTTTCTGGTCATATCAGTCAGGGGCTTGACCAGAGATGAGAAGTTACGAATAAACTTCCAATAATAGTTGGCAAAGCCCAGGAAACGCTGCAGAGGACGTAAACCCACAGGTTGAGGCCACTGCAGAACTGCCAAAAGTTTCTCTGGGTCCATCTAAAAACCAGCAGTGGAAATGACATAACCCATGAATTTAACCTGTTCGTGATGGAACTCACACTTATCCAGTTTACAATAGAGATTGTTCTCTCTTAGCTTCTGAAGCACATGACAGACATCTGTGTGGTGGCTCTCCAGGGACTTGAAAAATATGAGGATATCATCGAGATAAACCACCACACATAACTGCAACACATCTCGGAGGACATCCTTAATAACTTCAAGGAAAACTGCCGGGGCGGTACAAAGGTCAAAAGGCATTAGGAAATACTCATAATGGCCTGTTCTGGTATTAAATGCAGTTTTCCACTCGTCGCCCTCGTTAATCCTCACAAGATTGTATGCCCCCCTCTAATCAAGCTTCGTGAAAACCGTTGCTCGTTTGAGGCGGTCAAATAATTCTGTAATCAACAGAATCGGAAAGGCATTCTTAATCGTGAAACGATTGAGACCCCATAATCAATACAGGGTCACAGTTCACCACTCTTCTTCTTCACAAAGAAGTAACCAGCACCAGCAGGGGACAAGGATTTGCAGATGAAACCTCGAGAAAGTGCGTTTGCAACATACTCCTCCATGCCCTTATCCTCCAAGACTGACAAAGGGTAAACCCGGCCACGAGGGGGTATGCCACCAGGTTGAAGGTCAATTGTGCAATCATACGGCCGGTGTGGAGGCAAACTACCGGCTTGACCTTTGTCAAAGATATCGCTAAAATCGCGGTACTCCTCCGGCAGGGAGGAGATTGAAGAGGTGCATAGGACCTTGGCTACCTTCTCACTGCATTGTGGTGACCAGGAGAGAACCTCAGCACAGAGCCAATCAAAAGAGGGGTTGTGCCTCTGTAACCAAGGATAACCAATAACCAGAGGAAACTTAGGTGAGGAAATAACTTGGAATTGGATTATCTCATGGTGAAGAGCCCCTACGGCCATGGACAATGGAACAATCTCATGAGTCACATGGGCAGGTTGCAGAGGTGTCCCGTCAAGAGCCTCAATGGCAAGTGGAGTGTCACGCAGCTGCAGTGGAATAGAGTGCTTCGATGCAAAGGCAGCATCAATGAACAGGCCCCTGCAGCCCCAGAGTCAATTAGAGCCTGTATCTCGATGGACGATTTAGCCCAATAAAGGGTGACCGAAACCAGGGGCTTATCCTTCTGGATAACTGGGGATGAAACAACTCCACCTAAGGTCTGTCTGTGACAGGATCTCAAGGTTTGGGCATTCCCTGGATGGATAGGAGAAGACTTCAAAAAGTGACCTGCCTGGCCACAATAAAGGCACAATCTCTCCCTCCTCCTAAAGGTTCTCTCATCCGCAGGGAGACACGTGAAGCCCAAGTGCAAAGCTTCACCTTCACTGACCAACTCGATACCAGGAGGCATGGGAGGTGAGGGAGGCATGGTTGGGACTGCAAAGCTCAAAGACAAACGTACAGGAGGCTTCCGCAAGCGCTCCTTAAAAGAGTCTTTCTCTGAGTCTGGAGTCAATGATGATGGCAAACGTGATCAACTTCTCCAGCTCAGTGGGTATATCTCGGGCTGCTATCTCATCCTTGATGGTATCCGGGAGACCATGAGAAAAAGCAGCCACGAGGGCCTCATTGTTCCACACAACCTCTGCTGCCAGAGTACGGAATTCAATGGCGTAGTCGGCAACAGTTCTCGTACTCTGTTCGATGGACATGAGGCACTTGGCAGCAGAAGCGGAGCAGGCGGGAACGTCAAATACCCTTTTAAACAAAGCCACAAACTCAGGGTAGCTCAAGACAACAAGCTTTTGCATCTCCCATAGAGGGTTTGCCCAGGCCAAGGCTCTCTTAGAAAACAAAGATATCATGAAACCTATATAAAAAATGTAGCGCATAAATGTGATATGTACTCTTCACAAACACCCCAATTGTGAAAACCAGGTGTAGTGAAATACCAAGAAAATGGGGTGGGGATAAGTGAAGTCCATATGAGTGAACCTAAAACAAAGAAAAGTCTCTAAGCAAATGTGCACATAAAAAAATCGCTGGCAGTGAGAGTGTTCACAATGTGGACTAAAGACTGGGTTGGTCAAAACACGGATGCGGCTTCCACCTGTAACTGCATCAAATCAAGGAATGATAGGCGTAAACTCTTACCGGATCCTGTGGACTCCCCTGTCGTATGACATGGAGTCATGTAGGCACTTCACCACTCTAGGCATGTAAACCGATATCCAGATCGTTAGGGCTCGCAGATGTCGATTCCCCAAGTCCTCACGGGATCGTCAGCCGCATCTTTGTGATGGGTATGGATGAAGTTCTGGCAACTGGAGTATGCAATAAGTGGCAGAGATGGGGTGTTTTACTTCTCTCCCGATGATATGTAAAAAGAAAAGAAGAGCTTCCCCATAGTGCAGATAAAAACGATGGTATCTCTTTATTGTAATAAAACCAGATACATAAAAACAAAGTGATCACTAAAAAAGATCTAGGGCAACTTAAGAGAAGGTAAGGGAGCCCTTACCTTCTCTTAAGTTGCCCTATGGGGAAGCTCTTCTTTTCTTTTTACATATCATCGGGAGAGAAGTAAAACACCCCATCTCTGCCACTTGTTGCATACTCCAGTCGCCAGAGCTTCATCCATACCCATCACAAAGATCCGTCTGACGATCCTGTGAGGACTTGGGGAATTGACATCTGCGAGCCCTGACGATTTGGATATCGGTTTACATGCCCAGAGTGGCGAAATGCCTACATGACTCCATGTCATACGACAGGGGAGTCCGCAGGATCCGGTAAGAGTTTACACCTATCATTCCTTGATTTGATGCAGTTACAGGTGGAAGCCGCATCCGTGTGTTGACCAACCCAGTCTTCAGTCCACATTGTGAACACTCTCACTGCCAGCGATTTTTTATGTGCACGTTTGCTTAGAGACTTTTCTTTGTTTTAGGTTCACTCATATGGACTTCACTTATCCCCACCCCATTTTCTTGGTATTTCACTACACCTGTTTTTCACAATTGGGGTGTTTGTGAAGAGTACATATCACATTTATGTGCTACATTTTTTATATAGATTCTGTATTTTTGTTTGTCACATTGTATGTAGCTGCTCTATTTATTAGCTCAGCGCAGTGTTTTTCTGTTCTTATCATGAAACCTACTTTGCTTCTGCTGTGGGAAATGCCTGGGGCAGCATCTCAAAGTATATCTCAACCTGGTTGAGAAACCCTCTGCATTGGACTGGATTGCCCCCAAATCGCTGGGGAAGCGGGGCAGAACCAAACATACCTCTCGTAGAGGTAATACTCGAGGCGGGTGCCTGCACAGAGACTAGAGCAGCAGCAGAGTCGGCCTCAGTGGGGGATTCCAGGTAAGCTGTGCGACTCAGGAGCATTTGTAACGCAATGGCAAACTGATCCATGCAGTGATCCAGTTCATCCAATCTGGAAAAAATATTACCAACAAGTGGATTGACTGATCTTCTGAATTCATGGCCTTCACCTACTGTCAGAAACCATGAAATCAGGCCAAGACAGAAGTACAGTGAAATCACACTTGTTTATTTATAAAAACTAAAAAGAACAAACGTAGTCAAAACATAGCTAAAGTTCAGTAACGGATAGTCAGCCAAGCCATAAGTCAGGAATCAATGTAGTGGAACAGCAAGCAGAATCTGGAGCCAGAAGGGATGTCAGCAAAGCAAGTCTTGAACAGGATCGCAGGAGAATAGTTTCTGTGATGTTGACCAAGGCCAAGGCAGAGCTCCTCTGGACTTGACGGCTTAAGTTGGCAGGACTGACGAGCAGGATATCATCAACAGCTGAGTAACTGTGGAGAGATAGGAGCTGGCAATTAGCCGACAGCTGAGCTGCCAGCTCAGAGAAGGAAGGGCTGAGCCCAGCCCTGACACAAAGCTGGAGCTCCGCACACCCAGCAAGCATTTGCTACAGGACGGGTGTGATAGCTCCTCTTGTGACGGGGAGAAGGTGACCTTCTGTGTGAGCGGCTACGGCGTGAGCGGCTGTGAGATGAATGGCTGTGGTCAGAAAGGTGATGGCAGGATGAAGTTTTTGAGCAACTTCTCCTAGATCTCCTATGGCTTTAAGTATGGCTTGTGCGACCTTAATGCCTGGAGTTTGTAGATCTTGACCTGAAAGGGCTGTCAGAAAGTCGCAGCATTAGAGGTCATGCACTCTTTTTCCTCTTCAATACTTACCAGATATACTGGGCACCTCTTACCTTATATGTTGAGGGTGGTCTGCTTGGACAGTGACCTCCATGAAGACAGTGACCTCCATGAAGACAGTGCACAGGAAAACAGTATCTGATAAAGGAGTAAACAGCATAGAATTGCAGTGCAGGTAAAAGAACAACAGCTACAAATTAGCAAATGAAAAGAGGGTGGGACTTACCTGAGACTGAGGGCAGTAAGGAACGCAAAATAATCCGTTCGTAAGGTGCCTGCAACCATCAGCAACTACTGACAGAAATACAGGGCTTTTTAAATTCGCCGCCGTTATCGCAGCGGAAAGGACGTCACTGTGCATGCGCAAACACGTTTTGCCGCCCCACGCGCCATCTTGGAGAAGGGCAGAGAGACCTGCTGAGTTACCTCACTTCACCCCATGCATGCGCAGAGCGCCGAAGAGGATGCAGCTGCCATGATGGAAACGACTCCATCCTCGTGGAACTACAGGGTTCAGCCAGCCTTTAGAATGAAAAGAAGAACGAAAGAAATACCTGAGTGAAAGAGGTGAAAGGTAGGAGGTCACTGCGGCAATCTAAGCTTCTTTAAAGCTTCTATAAGTGCAAGAAATGTGCCCCCGAGACCACCAGATTGGGGTTCTCTCCGTAAAGGCTCCTTTAGAGACTGCACAGGAGAGACTTCCAGCCAGAAGAGGTTTAACCTGGTGGGGCGAATGCGGTAAGGGTTTGGAATCCGTCTCAAGCTTGTCAGGTGAGGATAAAAAAAGAGAATGAAGGGGGGAGCCTCTCCTTCAAATTTATAGTTAACCAATCCTGTCAGGTTGTGGGGGCGGAGTCAAAACCCAGTGTGTGTGTGCTGCCATGATGCGTCAGAAAACCATCTTGGCTCACTCAAATCCCACTTGTTTTATACTCATTGGGCATCCTACTACATAGGAAAGTTCAATTTGGCCCGAGCCAAGTGAAATAAATCATAAAAATTGTCATCCTGACAGCCATACATTTCAATGGGAAATTCCGAATAAGAAGCAAAGCTATTCCTATATGAAAATGATCTTGGCTCACCCATATTCCACTTGTTTTATACTCACTGGGCATCCTAACATATAGGAAAGTTCAAGTTCGCCTGAGCCAAGTGATATAGATCATAAAATATGGCACCCTGACAGCCATAAATTTCAAAGGGAAATTTTGAATAAGAAGCCAAGCTTTTCCTATATGAAAACCATCTTGGCTCACCCAAATTCCACATGTTTAATACTCATTGGGCATCCTACTATATAGGAAAGTTCAATTTGACCCAAGCCAAGTGATCTATATCATAAAATATGACACCAAACGTGGCACCATGACAACCATACATTTCAAAGGGAAATTTTGAATAAGAAGCCAAGCTATTCCTATATGAAAACCATCTTGACTCACCCAAATTCCACTTGTTTTATACTTATTGGGAATCCTACTATATAGGAAAGTTCAATTTGGCCCAAGTCAAGTGATATAAATCCTAAAATATGGCACCCTGACAGCCATTCATTTCAATGGGAAATTTTAAATAAGAAGCCAAGCTTTTCCTATATGAAAACCATCCTGGCTCATCCAAATTCCACTTGTTTTATACTCATTGGGCATCCTTCTATTAGTTTACAGTCAATTTGACTTTACCCAAGTGATATAAATCATAAAATATGGCACCAAACTCGGCACTATGACAGCCATGCATTTCAATGGGAATTTCTGAATAAGAAGCCAAGCTATTCCTATATGAAAACCCTCTTGGCTCTCCCAAATTCCACTTGTTTTGTACTCATTGGACATCCTACTATATAGAAAAGTTCAATTTGGCCCAAGTCAAGTGATATAAATCCTAAAATATGGCACCCTTACAGCCATACATTTCAATGGGAAATTTTGAATAAGAAGCCAAGCTATTTCTAAATGAAAACCATCTTAGCTCACCCAAAATCCACTTGTTTTATATTCATTGAGCATCCTACTCTATAGAAAAGTTCAATTTGGCCCAAGCCAAGTGATATAAATGATAAAACATGGCACTAAACAAGGCACACTGACAGCCATACATTTCAAAGGGAAATTTTAAATAAGAAGCCATGCTTTTCCTATACGAAAACCATCTTGGCTCACCCAAACTCCACGTGTTTATACTCATTGGGCATCCTACTATATAGGAAAGATCAATTTGGCCTGAGCCAAGTGATATAAATCCTAAAATATGGCACCCTGACAGCCATACATTTCTTTTTTTTTTTTTTTTTAATTCTTTATTTCTTTACAGGAAAACAGTGATAAATCAAAAGTGACAGTTACATATTGCAACCTAGTTTCTTCATTTTACATACATCTTTCAAGCCTAAACATAGACTTCAAATCTTAGATCTGTAATCCTGTAATTTTTAAACATATATATGTAGCAATAACTCTCGGTGGAGCTGCTGGTTTAAAGCGGGTCTGTCCTCTTATCTCTTTACCCCTCTTAAATTGTTCAATCCCCTTGGCACAGCTGTAGTGCAGTGTTGTAATGATAAGAGTATTGACTTTAACCCACAATATACACTTATATTTATATTTACCTCTACCTGGGTGTCTGTAGCTCCACCTGCAGGAGAAATAACAACACTGCACACAAACTTCAATAATAACCAGAAATAACTTCTTTCTTTGAGTAAGTAGTATATTTATATAAAGGGTTATTACAATGACTACACTATCACACCAACGTAGTGCAATAGTATAGCAAATAGTTATGACAATTGGTAACATACACAAATATACCTAATTGTATATATCTATACCAGGGCGCTCCCCCTGCTCTAAACTGTAAAGTCACTATACTTAGTAAATAAATGCAGAGCCCTGCAATAAAAAAGATAGTCTTGACGTCTTCAGTCTTCGCTAGCTAAGAACTTGTAATTGTAATCCACAAGGGTTTCCTCTTGGGTGTTGCGCAGTGTAAGGTAATACACTAAGGCAGTTATAATCCGGCAGACTGACTAAGTGTTCTCATATGAAGAAGACAAACATCTAGCATCCGCTCTTGAATACTGAAGTCTATGCAGATGTACTGTTTTCCAACTTAACTTGTTCTGTGGGACTATCAGTCCGAGCAACACTCTGTAACAGTTCGAAGTGTGTGTGTAGTATTAAACAAACTTCCGGGTGTTAACCCTCCCACCACATGGGATCCAGGCAGATGGATGTCTCCGTTTCAGCAGTTCTCAGTCCGTATGGAGGCACCACCACGCCATCACACTGTTCCGCTCACTAACGACCAGGAGTCCTCGGTTACCTCCCCACGGGTCTCCGGAAAGATCACTTCTGCTGCTCCAGCACACTGTGATACGACGGCAGGATCCTTGCAGCTGCTCTGCTCCTTCTCAAAGTAGGCCGAAACCCTGTGGGACACACACACCCACAGAGTCCTGCTGGCAGGCCACGCATCCCAGGAACAAGAGAGCTAAGATGGCCGCTCCTTACCCTTTTATATCCTCCCACAATGCAGTTCAGTTCTCCTCTTGTCCAGGAGCATTGTGGGTGGGTCACAGCTAAAGTTCCGAAGTAAACAATCACTTCCATGTCACTTCACTTAATCATGAAATGTAAAAGTATTGTACCTTTTCATTTATCCACAAGATGGCACTATAACAACTTATGTACTGCATAACACACATATGGCTAAAAACAACAGTTGTCAGCGCTACATACTCCCCCTGCTTTAAATCTTTGGTCCCCAAAGATATGTAAAACCTTGTTCCTGCTACACATCTTAGCTTCTAAACAAGTGCACAGGACCGACAGAGGAGCCTACCACCAATTCTCAGGTGTTGGAAAGCTACTCTGTGTACCCACAACTGTCACCTTAGTATCAGATACAGGTGTGCCAAGGGGTGAAACAGGGCTCTCATTGTCCAGATTAACTGAGGAGGAACAAGGCTCATCCACATTCCTTTTGCTGGTAACTTTTGTTGTCTCAGAACACTCGCCCAAAGTATCATAGGTTAGTCTCTTGGGTGGGCGAATGTTCCTCTTTCCCCTTTGTTCTTTTGGTGTCCCCTCTATTTCTGAATGGACACTATTCTCTTCTACTTCAGTGGGAGATAAACACTTCTCAACTCTTTCGGACAATGGTACAAACTCTGAAGCTTCTGGCCTAAGGGCCTCACTACCCTCTTTAGTTGTTGGTGATGAAACACTCTCTTCAGCTTCGGGTATATTAGATGACCACAACCAGCTAATGTCCATCTCTCTCTCCTCACTGTCTGCAGTTGTCAAAGGCCCAGACTGGGACCTAGTTACAGGCCGTTGTGCAACTTCTGATGTAGATGATAACTCCTCCTCTGGGATTATCCTGACTGCATCAGTAAGGGGCAAAAGGTGATTCCGATGCCAAATCTTGAATGGTCCAGCACTTCCTTCTGGCCTAATTTCAAATACTGGAAGTTCTGGGAGCTGTTTACAAACAATGTATGGCTGTGACCTCCAGCGATTCGCTAGCTTGTGTTTCCCAGGAATGCCTAAATTCCTTAATAGAACTCGGTCACCAGGTTGTAGATCTTGAATCCTCACTTTGTGGTCAAAGTTTCTTTTATTTCTACTCCCTCTGCTGTCTGACATAGTCCGAGCCTTCTCATAAGCAATCTTCAGACTCTTTCTCAGCATATTTGTATATCCTCGATGAGAAACCTCTGAGGTGTGGTCCAGAGAAGTTCCGAGCCTCTCGCCCAAACATCAGCCGATAAGGTGAATATCCTGTGACATCACTCTTGGTGCTGTTATATGCTGTTATATGCATGTACTAAAGCGGCAATATGCTTACTCCAGTTGGGCTTTTGCTCAGAGGTTAGTGTCCCTAACATATTAAGAAGCGTTCTATTAAACCTTTTCGGCTGAGGGTCTCCTTGCGGATGATAGGGTGTAGTTCTGGACTTTAGAATTCCCAATAGATCCAGCAATCTCCTGATGAGTGTACTCTCAAAGTCCCTTCCTTGATCTGAGTGGATCCTCTGTGGTAAGCCGTAATGGACGAAGAACTTCTCCACTATTGTCTTTGCCACTGTAACTGCCTTCTGATCTTTCGTGGAGAAAGCTTGAGCATATCTGGTAAAATGGTCTGTGACTACCAGGATATTTCCTTGCCCACTCAAGTCAGATTCTAAACACAGGAAATCTATGCAAACTAGATCCATGGGACCTTGGCTTGATAAATGTCCCATTGGAGCTGCCCGCTGCAGTATTTCTCTGGATACACCTATGGCAGGAGTGACAGTAGCTCTCCACTTCTTTCCTCATGTAAGGCCAGTAGAATCTATCTCTTATCAATTGAAAAGTTCTTTCTGACCCCAAATGTCCATGACAGAGCGATTAACACTGTCTCTCTGTGCTTCTCTGGCAGAAACAGCTGCCACTTCTCCTCCGGATCTTCAGAGGGGCCCCTTCGGTAGACCACCCCTTGCAACAACTGCAACCGATCCCACTCTTTGTGTAACAACAGAGCTTCTTTTCGGGCGCTTCTCAAAAGTAAATCAGGGTGTTTAACCCTCCAGAGCTTCCAATACCAAGCTGCAGAGTGGATCTTCTTGTTGATCTTTCCTAAGATCTTTCCTTGATAACTTAGGTAAACCCTCTGCAGCAATCTGGGAGACATTACAGTAATACCTGGGTACTCCTGCTGTGGTCACACCAATCTCTTCAGCTCTGGATCCACCTTTCTCCTGCTTAACTGCTCCTTCACAAAGGGCTCTTACCCCTTCTGGGGCAAGTTGAGTCCAATCCTCTTGGGAGTTCAAGGGACTGTGGAGTCTTCTTGACAGCGCATCTGCATCTCTGTTGCCCATCCCTGGTCTATATTTCAGGATGAAGGAGAATGTTGAGAGAGCAGCCAACCACCTATGGCCTGTGGCATCCAATTTTGCGGTGGTGAGTAAGTATGTGAGGGGATTGTTATATGTTTTAACTACATATTCTGCACCATACAGATAATCTCTCAGCTTGTCTACCACAACCCACTTCAAGGCCAGAAACTCAAGTTTATGAGTTGGGTAGTTCTTCTCAGCAGGAGACAGGCTCCGGCTCACATAAGCAACAGGCCTTAAATGTCCATTATGATCCTGATAGAGTACTCCGCCCAGCCCATCTCGGCTGGCATCCACATGCAGTTCATAGGGCTTGGTGGAATCTGCATAAGCTAACACTGGAGCAGTTGTAAGACTTTTCTTCAATTGACTGAATGTCTCTTCACATTCTTGAGTCCACTGATCCAGGATAGATTCCCTTTTCTTCCGGGGCCCTTCTTTTTGTCTCCCAGGTTTCTCCGAATCCACATCAGCCTCTTCCTGATTCTTCAGTAGTTCTGTAAGTGGGTGGGCTATCTTTGCAAACCCCTCCACAAACCTCCGGTAGTAGGAGCAGAATCCTAGGAATGACCTGAGCTCAGTCACATTCGTGGGCCTTGGCCAAGAGGTAACAGCTTCCAATTTCTCAGGGTCAGTTGCTATCCCTTCTTCAGACACAATGTGCCCCAGATAGTTCACTGAAGATTGATAGAACTGACATTTCTCCATTGAAAGTTTCAAACCCTCTTCATGTAGTCTCTTTAGAACCTTTTCCAGTCGCTCTTCATGTTCTTCAACAGTTCGGCCAAATACAATGATATTGTCTAAGTATACTAAGACCTCAATCAAGTTCATGTCGCCTACTGTCTTCTCCATGAGCCGTTGGAAAGTTGCTGGGGCCCCAGACAGACCTTGTGGCATCTGGTTGAATTCATAGAACCCCACGGGGGTGATGAAAGCAGTCTTCTCCTTATCCTCAGGACTCATGGGGATCTGATAATAGCCACTCTTCAGATCTAATACACTGAACCACTTCGCCCCTGACAGGCTCTGTAGGGCATCTTCTATACGGGGGGTAGTGTATTGATCAGGGATGGTCCATCGGTTCAGAGTCCTGTAGTCGATACACAGCCGGAGTGACCCATTTTTCTTCCTCACCACCACTATCGGAGAGGCGTATGGACTCCTGGACTCCTTGAGAATCCCAGTCCTTTTCAGCTCAGCCAGCTGTTCTCGGAGATCTTCAAGATCTCCCAATGGGATCCTCCTGACCCTTTCCTGAAAAGGTTTGTCTTCTTCCAGCTGGATCTTGTGCTCTGCACTCTTGGCATACCCCACATCAAACTCACTCTTTGAGAAGACTTCTTTCCATCTCATGAGCTGGGCTTTGGCCCTCTCCATCCATGCAGGCGTAAGGGAGGTGTTTTTCGGGTAAAAATTCTCTATGGGTATCTCCTCTTCTGGCCCCATTTTTACATCTCTTGGCGAAACCGGGGTTGCTTGATTCGCCTGCCCAAGTAGCATTCTTGCTGGTATCTTCACAGGCAAGGCTGTCGTGTTCCGAACACTGACTGAGACTCTCCCCCTGCCTCTCTTAAGTGCCTTAGTAGATAACACTTTTGGGAGTATCTCCAGACCCACATCTTTTTCCTGAGTGTCCGTCTCCAAGACAATGAAAGGACCAGGTTGTCTCCAACTCAACTTGACAGAGGCTCTCATGTATACCACTTCACCCGGTTGTAGCAGTTCTTCACCTCTGTCTAAACGCCAAACTTTTCCCACCCCTTCTGGTGGGGCCTTCTGTTTGTGTACTATATTCCTGTACACTTGGGTTAGCATGGCATGCACCTTCATGGCCGGGGCACTTTCCTTCTGTACAAGCGGTGTCAGGAGTCTTCTGACCAGATCAGTATTCGTTCCGATGATAAGGGAACTTTTATGAGCCCCAGGGGGTCGGGGACACACAACCACCAGGGTGTTGAAAGTCTCCGCCTTTCCAGCCACACTTGGGTCAGAGATGAGTTTGATAGGGATATATCCCTCATAAGGAAAGTTCTGGGTACCTAGACCCCATATCTCCAATTCTTCCAACTTTTGCAGGGGCAGATGCTTGAAATGCTTCATGTATAAATCTTTGTATAAGGTCACTTGAGCTCCGGTATCCAATAGTGCCTTAGCGTAGATTCCTTCTACCTGATTTGGGATAATCGGAGAGGGTCCCACTAAGTTGCGGGGAAATTCACCCTGAGTATTCAGCATCTTCTGCCTACTAGAACGCATCTTGACTCCTCGCATCCATGGACGCTCACTCAACTTCATTCCTCCCCTTACTCTCAAAACTTTGGGAACTTGGGTTTCATTGGAGTTGACAACAATTACAGGGTGCCCAGCTGACTCCTTCACTGGGGCCCTTTGAAGTTTTCCGCCGGCTTTTGACGTTGTACTGCTGCCCTTGAACTTGGGCAAACGTTCCCAAAGTGTCCAACCCCTCCACAGTTGAAACAAAGTCCAGATCGGCTTCTGAAGGTGGAGTCTGATACTCTCTTCAAATTTTTTGTCCCTCCATTGGGCGGATTTGGGGGTCTCGTGGCCAGCAAAGCCATCATTTCCATTAACTGAGCCACCTGAGTCTTAAGAAGCTCAATCTGGGGATCATCTTCCATCACACTAACTGTTCGGACTCCAACAGTGTGCTTTCGTTCTTGTATGTTCTCCTTTTTCCTTTCTAGGATAGCTTCTTCCTCCCTTACAATCCGAATTAGATCTGGGTACTTCAATATGCCTCCATCTTGGCGAGTTCTTAACTGGAGGGTGATGGTCTCCAAAGGCTGGGCACCCCTTAAGACTTGTTTGGCTCGAATTTCATCCACCTTACAAGGATCTAATCCCTTCTTCAGTAATATCTGGTGAATAAACTTGTCCAGCCGTCTCATATATTCTGACAACTTCTCTCCAGTTTCCTGAAAGGTGTGTTCTAATTGGTAAATTAGGTCAGAAACCTTTTCAGTACGTCCAAACACATCTTGCAGGATATCTAAGTAGTCTTGGGCTGCACAGTTCTGTTTGCTGAGCTTTAAATTTTGAATGGCCTCGGAAGCAGGCCCTTTGAGACTCTCAGTAATCCGCTGTTTCTTTTGTGTTTCAGGGATGTCCCACTCATCCAGCACCTGCATGGTCTGTTCCAACCATTCTTCAAAGGTGTCTTCTCCTTTGGGTACAGGCCGTTGGCCCGAGAAAATGCCCAGTTTTCGGTACCCAGTCCATGAATATGTTGGGTTCCCTTTTTGACATTGGGACACCAAATTTCCCAGGGCTGTGATGAGTTCTGGCTCAATTGCAGCCGGTGCTGACATAGTTACATAGTAGGTGAGGTTGAAAAAAGACACAAGTCCATCAAGTCCAACCTATGTGTGTGATTATGTGTCAGTATTACATTATATATCTCTGTATGTTGCGGTCATTCAGGTGCTTATCTAATAGTTTCTTGAAGCTATTGCTCCCTGCTGAGACCATCGCCTGTGGAAGGGAATTCCACATCCTTGCCGCTCTTACAGTAAAGAACCCTCTACGTAGTTTAAGGTTAAACCTCTTTTCTTCTCATTTTAATGAGTGGCCACGCATCTTGTTAAACCCTCTTCTGCAAAAAAGTTTTATCCTTATTGTGGGGTCACCAGTACGGTATTTGTAAATTGAAATCATATCCCCTCTCAAGCGTCTCTTCTCCAGAGAGAATAAGTTCAGTGCTCGCAACCTTTCCTCATAACTAAGATCCTCCAGACCCTTTATTAGCTTTGTTGCCCTTCTTTGTACTCGCTCCATTTCCAGTACATCCTTCCTGAGGACTGGTGCCCAGAACTGGACAGCATACTCCAGGTGCGGCCAGACCAGAGCCTTGTAGAGTGGGAGAATTATCGTTTTATCTCTGGAGTTGATCCCCCTTTTAATGCATGCCAATATTCTGTTTGCTTTGTTAGCAGCAGCTTGGCATTGCATGTAATTGCTGAGCCTATCATCTACTAGGACCCCCAGGTCCTTTTCCATCCTAGATTCCCCCGGAGGTTCTCCCCCCAGTGTATAGATTGCATTCATATTTTTGCCACCCAAATGCATTATTTTACATTTTTCTACATTGAACCTCATTTGCCATGTAGTCGCCCACCCCATTAATTTGTTCAGGTCTTTTTGCAAGGTTTCCACATCCTGCAGAGAAGTTATTGCCCTGCTTAGCTTAGTATCGTCTGCAAATACAGAGATTGAACTGTTTATCCCATCCTCCAGATCGTTTATGAACAAATTAAATAGGATTGGTCCCAGCACAGAACCCTGGGGAAACCCACTACCCACCCCTGACCATTCTGAGTACTCCTCATTTATCACCACCCTCTGAACTCGCCCTTGTAGCCAGTTTTCAATCCATGTACTCACCCTGTGGTCCATGCCAATGGACCTTATTTTGTACAGTAAACGTTTATGGGGAACGGTGTCAAATGCTTTTGCAAAATCCAGATACACCACGTCTACGGGCCTTCCTTTATCTAGATGGCAACTCACCTCCTCATAGAAGGTTAATAGATTGGTTTGGCAAGAACGATTCTTCATAAATCCATGCTGATTACTGCTAATGATACCGTTCTTATTACTAAAATCTTGTATATAGTCCCTTATCATCCCCTCCAAGAGTTTACATACTATTGATGTTAGGCTAACTGGTCTGTAATTCACAGGGATGTATTTTGGGCCCTTTTTAAATATTAGTGCTACATTGGCTTTTCTCCAATCAGCTGGTACCATTCCAGTCAGTAGACTATCTGTAAAAATTAGGAACAATGGTCTGGCAATCACTTGACTGAGTTCCCTAAGTACCCTCGGATGCAAGCCATCTGGCCCCGGTGATTTATTAATGTTAAGTTTCTCAAGTCTAATTTTAATTCTGTCCTCTGTTAACCATGGAGGTGCTTCCTGTGTTGTGTCATGAGGATAAACACTGCAGTTTTGGTTACTGAAGCCCCCCGATTCACTCGTGAAGACTGAGGAGAAGAATAAATTCAATACCTTCGCCATCTCCCCATCCTTTGTAACCAGATGTCCTTCCTCATTCTTTATGGGGCCAATATAGTCTGTCCTCCCTTTTTTACTGTTTACATACTTAAATAATTTCTTGGGATTTTTTTTTGCTCTCCTCCGCTATGTGTCTTTCATGTTCTATCTTAGCTATCCTAATTGCACCCTTACATTTCTTGTTGCATTCTTTATAAAGTCTGAATGCTGAGGATGATCCCTCAACCTTGTATTTTTTGAAGGCCTTCTCCTTTGCTTTTATATGCATTTTTACATTGGAGTTAAGCCATCCAGGACTTTTGTTCGCTCTTTTAAATTTATTACCCAATGGGATACATTGGCTAATGCCCTTATTTAATATGTTCTTAAAGCAAACCCATCTCTCCTCCGTATTCTTTGTTCCTAATATTTTATCCCAATTTATGCCTTTTAGCAAGGTTTGTAGTTTATGGAAGTTGGCTCTTTTGAAATTCAGTGTCTTTGTATTCCCTTTATGTTTCCTATTTGTGTGATTTATACTGAAGCTAATTGACCTGTGATCGCTGTTACCTAAATTGCCCCATATTTCCACATCCGTGATCAGGTCTGTATTGTTGGTAATCAGTAGATCCAGTAATGTTTTATTTCTAGTTGGTATGTCTACCATCTGACCCATAAAATTGTCCTGCAAGATATTAAGGAACTGGCGAGCCTTAAATGAATGTACGGTTCCCTCCACCCAGTCTATGTCTGGATAATTAAAATCCCCCATTATGATAACACTTCCCATCCTTGCTGCTAATCCAATTTGTGATAGGAGATCTGTCTTCACTTCCTCCCTCAGGTTAGGGGGCCTATAGCATACTCCCAGTATTATTTTCCCCTTAGCTTCATCCCTTTGGAGCTCTACCCATAAGGATTCCACCTCTTCTCTAGCTCCCTCAGTGATGTCATCTCTCACATTCACTTGTACATTATTCTTGATATATAGGCATACCCCTCCCCCTTTGTTACCCTCTCTATCCTTGCAGTATAGGGTATACCCTTGAATGTTTGCCAGCCAATCATGAGAGCTGTTGAACCAGGTCTCTGAAATTCCCACAAAATCCAAATCCTCCTCGTACAACAGTATCTCTAGTTCACCCATCTTGTCCGCCATGCTCCTGGCATTGGTGAACATGCCACATAGTTTAGACCGGTCGCATATTGTCCTCAAATTGGGTGTTTGAGATTGCAACTAGGACTTGCTACTATACTCACCTTGTGTTTTTGTGCTTTGGTTAACCTACCACTAATGCCCCCAATACTACCCTATGGAATATCTTCCGCACTGGCTATCTCTGCCTCTGGACCCTCCCCCCATCTCCTAGTTTAAAAACCCCTCTAACTTTTTGGCCATCTTCATTCCCAGCAGATCTGCACCCTCCTCATTTAGGTGCAGTCCGTCCCTTCTATAGTACCGGTTACCGACTGAGAAGTCGGCCCAGTCCTCCAGGAACCCAAACCCCTCCTTATTACACCAGCTCTTCAGCCACTTGTTTACTTCCCTAATCTCCCTCTGCCTTTCTGGTGTGGCTCGATGTACCGGTAGTATTCCTGGGAATACTACCTTGGAGGTCCTTTTCCTCAATTTAGCTCCTAAGTCCCTAAAATCGTTCTTTAGGACACTCCATCTGCCTCTGACTTTGTCATTGGTGCCAACGTGCACCATGACAGCCGGGTCTTCCCCAGCCCCTCCCAGTAATCTGTCCACAAGATCCGTGATGTGCCAAACCCGAGCGCCCGGTAGACAACATACTGTTCGGCGGCCCTCTCTGTCCTTCTAAGAATTGAGTCCCCTACCACCAGAATCTGTCTTTCCTTTCCCTTTGCTGCCCCCCCACTCTCACTGGAGGAGCTCTTCCCCCGGCAGCTAGGAGAGTCCCTCAGCTCCAGCAGTGCTGGTCCCTGACTGGTTTCACCAATGTCACTCAATGGAGCGTACTTATTGGGATGACCCAGTCCTGGATCGGCCTCCCTGGCACTTCCCCCTCTACCCCTCCTGACTGTCATCTACTCTTTGCTAGTGCCTGCACCTCTTTGTCTCCACCCGCTTCTGTGCTGGCCCCTGCCGGCACCTGCCGTGTACATTCCTGGCTCTCCTTTAGTATGGAGGGACTTCTCAGTGCTGACAGTTGCTTCCCCAGATTCAGAACCTGGGCTTCCGGGGAAACAATGTGCTTACATTTTGCACAGCAGTATTCACCCTCGATCGGATGATCAAGGAACGCATACATGCAGCAAGATGTACAAAGAGTCGCATCTTCACACCCGCCAGGCATCGTGCCTATTAAATTTAGTGAAGATTGGGGATTTTACCCTGTCCAAATAACCTAACAGCTAGCTTCCTGGCACTAATACTCAAGACAATACACAGGTACACAGGTACACAACAAGACAATACACAGGTACTCACAGACCTACGTGCAATCGCAGAACAGTCGCAGACCTACGTGTACTCGCAATACTCAAGTATACAGTACACAATACACAAGTACTAACGATCCACACACACTACTCAGACAACACTCAGGTACTCACACTACACAGGTACAATGACCCCTGTTATAACCTCCTGTTTTAAACTCACCACTTAGACCAGTTCCACTTGGACTAAGTTCCAACAGCCTCACAAAGAGCAGGCTCAGGATGAGTTCTACACACAGTTATATAGGCTGCAAGCACCTGTGAGCAATTAACCACTCCCCTTAATTGAAAGCCTGAAGGAACCAAAGAAGAGAAAAATAAAACTATTTAAAAAGTGACAGAAAAAGGTGATTGAAAAACTAAAAGGAAAAGCCCCCAAAATGCAACCCAGCAAACAAAAAGCAAGACTTGTTCACTCTAACTCTGGTTTAACTCACCACTTAGACCAGTTCCACCTGGACTAAGTTCCAACAGCCTCACAATGAGTAGGCTCAGGATGAGTCCTACACACAGTTATATAGGCACAAGCACCTGTGAGCAATTAACCACTCCCCTTAATTGATAGCCTGAAGGAACCAAAGAAGAGAAAAAAAAAACTATTTAAAAAGTGACAGAAAAAGGTGATTGAAAAACTAAAAGGAAAAGCCCCAAAAATGCAACCCAGCAAACAAAAAGCAAGACTTGTTCACTCTAACTCTGGTTTTAACTCACCACTTAGACCAGTTCCACTTGGACTAAGTTCCAACAGCCTCACAATGAGCAGGCTCAGGATGAGTCCAACACACAGTTATATAGGCCACAAGCAGCTGTGAGCAATTAACCACTCCCCTTAATTGATAGCCTGAAGGAACCAAAGAAGAGAAAAAAAAAACTATTTAAAAAGTGACAGAAAAAGGTGATTGAAAAACTAAAAGGAAAAGCCCCCAAAATGCAACCCAGCAAACAAAAAGCAATACTTGTTCACTCTAACTCATGTTTTAACTCACCACTTAGACCAGTTCCACTTGGACTAAGTTCCAACAGCCTCACAATGAGTAGGCTCAGGATGAGTCCTACACACAGTTATATAGGCCGCAAGCAGCTGTGAGCAATTAACCACTCCCCTTAATTGATAGCCTGAAGGAACCAAAGAAGAGAAAAAAAAAACTATTTAAAAAGTGACAGAAAAAGGTGATTGAAAAACTAAAAGGAAAAGCCCCAAAAATGCAACCCATCAAACAAAAAGCAAGACTTGTTCACTCTAACTCTGGTTTTAACTCACCACTTTGACCAGTTCCACTTGGACTAAGTTCCAACAGCCTCACAATGAGCAGGCTCAGGATGAGTCCTACACACAGTTATATAGGCCGCAAGCACCTGTGAGCAATTAACCACTCCCCTTAACTGATAGCCTGAAGGAACCAAAGAAGAGAAAAAAAAACTATTTAAAAAGTGACACAGGCACTTGGCAAGATTATTCCGGAAACCTGTCAAGCTCTCATCCTGACACTCAAGGATCAATATATTAAGGTACTGTGGCTTGTAATATATATGTATGTTCAGAATATCATATGTATATATCAAATGTCAAATAACATACCAAATTGGCGACAATTGCAAGCAAGGCCACAATCTTAATTGTTGCAGTAACCACAATGTAGTGTTACACCAATTTCCAAAAAGTTAAAACTTTACTGGTTGTGACATCTTTGGGTGTGAGGAACATTAATAACTCTCTGTTCCACATATATGGTCATGTTTGGGTGCAATTAAAATAGCTATCTGGTCAGGAACCCAAACAGATGTCGCTCAAATTACCCCTGAAGTCAGAGTGACATGCGTTAAAAAAAGTACAAGTTTAGCTCAACTAACAATCCTGCAGCATATGTAAACTGTTACTTATAAATACTTATAAATAATATATATATTGTTAGCATACAGAATCATAATTATTGAATCTTTATCTCTCCTTTTCCTCATAGTTTCCAACCAATACAGCTGAATGGATGGAGGTGGGCCAAAAATTTCACGAACAATGGAATTTCCCTAATTGTGGTGGCGCAATAGATGGTAAACACATCAGGATAGCACACCCCCCCCCCCCCCCCCCAATTCTGGCTCTTTTTTTTTATAATTATAAAGGTTTTTTTAGCATTATCCTTCTAGCCATTGTAAATGCCAACTATGAATTTTTATATGTGGACATTGGCAGAAACGGCTGGAATTCAGATGGTAGTGTGATAGAACACACTAAGTTCTACAAACTGCTTCAGAGTGGATCCCTGAATCTTCCAACCCCCAATGAAACTGTGGAAGGTCTGAAGTTCGTGTTCGTCGCAGACGATGCGTTTGCATTGGGAGACCACCTTCTCAAGCCCTTCCCAATGAGGAACATGACCCCTGACCATGGGATCTTCAATTATCGCTTATCAAGGGCACGGAGAGTGGTGGAAAATGCATTTGGTATAATGGCCAACCGTTTTCACATTTTCCAGACAACAATCAATCTGTCATTATCAAAAATCGACAATCTAGTGCTTTGTTGCTGTGTTTTACACAATTACTTGCGGAGACATGCACAGGGCTATATTACAGCTATGTCGATGGAAAATCCTAATGACAGAGGAGCATCAACATCAGCCCAACCAGTGCGAGATAACAGCAATGCCACAATGAATCAATTGACAACACTGGCTCTTCTACATTCAAGGCTGCCAAGTCAAACTGCCCGTCAATGCCGACTGGACTATCTCAATTATTTTGTTGGTCGGGGGGCAGTGTCATGGCAGAATGACATGTAAGATCTTCTTAAACCCAAAACCTGTGTGATGTTGGCAGTATATCTCTAATAATAATCTTTGTCATGTTTATGCTTGGCTATTTAGTTTTTATAGTACAAGGTGTTAATACGTTAATCAAAAGTTTTACTTCTTCAGTATATTTTTTAGGTAATATTGTATGAAGCTGTCAGCAAAGCTGCCACATATGTGCCCATTAATACTGCCTTATAGTGCCAGCTGTCAGTGCCCACACAGTGCCATGAAAGTGCCAGCAATCAGTGCCACCTATCAATCACCACAAGTGACACATATGAATGCCCACCAGTGCCACCTAATAATGCCCACCAGTGCCACCTAGCAGTGCTGCCTATCAATGCCCTTCAGTGCCCAGCAGTGCCACCTATTAGTGCCCATCAGTGCTGCCTTATCAGAGCCCATAAATGGTGCACATCAGTTCAGCATCATCAAGGTACAGCAATGATGATGGAAAATGATTGTTATGAAAAATTTCTTCCAAAAACAATTATTAGAAGAGCCCTTTCACACCAAGCTGCCCCAAGCGTTTATGGTGAAATACCACTATTTTTAGCAAGGCTTTCCTTTTACTCCCCTTTAACACTGGTGCGGTAATTGTGCTGATGGTATAGTGCCGCTATTTTTAAACACCGCTAGCGGATGGAAAAGGGTTAAAACCGCCCGAAATGCGCTGCTGAAGCAGTACATTGTGGGGTGTATAGCCGCACTGTACCATTGATTTTAATGGGCAGGAGTGGAGAAGGAGAGGTAAACAAACTGCTTCTTCACTGCCGCTGTACGGCTAGCAGGATTTTATTTGACGTCCTGCTAGCGCAATGCTCCAGTGTGAATGCTCTTGGGCTTTCACACTGAAGACAATGGATCAGCTGTTTGAGGGCAGATTATAGGCGCTATGTTTAATGTTATAGCGCCTGCAATATGCCCTCAGTGTAAAAGGGGTCTGTGAAAAACATTTTTACGTTAAAATGCAGAACAAATTTTAATAGACATTGTTAACATTATAAAAAAAAAAAAAAACTACAAAGTGCAAGAACAGGTTAAGACCTAGAACAGCTAGAATTTGTTCAGCGGATCTATGAACTCTTTCAATTTAAGCTGGAGTGCAGCAGCAGTTTGTTTAATTTTCTCAAGTTCAGCACAGCATTTCAATATATCCATTTTGGAATCCGAAATTGTGGTACTGTCCAGCACAGGCACCGCCCACTGTCAGCAGTGTATGAGCTCGCCGCTCGTCTGGATACACTGTACCTTTCGTTTTTTACTGTGTGAGTACCCTGTATACTGCTAATGTTGAATAAAGTCTGATACATGCTTGAAATACTACACTATATGGCATCTTCATCTCTCCACTTACTATGATGCTCCCCATGGATCTGAGGTCTGATAAATGACAGTCCATTACCTAGGACCCCCCTGCACAGGAGACACCACAAGCGCTGTCTGCTCTATGCTGTAACCTCAGTATAGTGAGATAAGGGGCCATTATCTACCACTAGAGGATTGTTGCATGGAGGAGATCCTGCTGCACACTTCACATTCACCACTCTTCTGAACAAATGATTTTTAAACCCAGCTGCTATCTACATGACTTAATTGTCTGTTATCACTAAGGAAGCATTGAAGCTGTTTTTTGTTGCACTAAGTCACCTTTATTGGATTGTATTATTTTAAGCTTGAGCACCCCCTGTTGGGGCTGGACACTATATTGCATGATGCACAATTATGAAGATCACTTTGGACATTCATTGTAACATTGTATCATTTGGCAATTTTTTGCTTTTATGTTATTTAGTTTTTAGCCATCTATTTATTTATATGAATCATGGTTCATTGAACTATAATAATTTCCGGATATTAATTCACAGCACTTTGTACTGGCATTTAATGTCTCTGCGGTAATCACTATTTTATTGAAAGAAAAAAAATTATTTTTTTAAATTTTATTGCAGATTTCACCATGGTTCTATTTTTATTTAAGCTGAGAGATACATATGTTTAGTTTTTTTGGTGGGATCCACCCTGTATTTATTATTTATTATTATTATTATTATTATGCACATACTGCCTGCACGTTCACATAGTGCTATACTCCCCATGGTGGTTTAGATCACCATCCTATACCTCAGTAAAGACAAGAGTTGATACCCAGTACACCTAGATATTATAATTTATTGTAGGATTAGCGCAGCACCATCCCCATTTGTCAGTTGTCAGTCACACCAGGGTTTAAGGCTGGACCCCATTCGGCGCAAGCTGCTTTTCACTATCTAATACCACCTATAACACCACTGCTTGGCAGTGCAGGAATAATACTCCCTATATTGATTGTCACTCCCCTTAATTGATAGCCTGAAGGAACCAAAGAAGAGAAAAAAAAAAACTATTTAAAAAGTGACAGAAAAAGGTGATTGAAAAACTAAAAGGAAAAGCCCCAAAAATGCAACCCAGCAAACAAAAAGCAAGACTTGTTCACTCTAACTCTGGTTTTAACTCACCACTCAGACCAGTTCCACTTGGACTAAGTTCCAACAGCCTCACAATGAGTAGGCTCAGGATGAGTCCTACACACAGTTATATAGGCCGCAAGCACCTGTGAGCAATTAACCACTCCCTTTAATTGATAGCCTGAAGGAACCAAAGAAGAGAAAAAAAAAACTATTTAAAAGTGACAGAAAAAGGTGATTGAAAAACTAAAAGGAAAAGCCCCCAAAATGCAACCCAGCAAACAAAAAGCAAGACTTGTTCACTCTAACTCTGGTTTTAACTCACCACTTAGACCAGTTCCACTTGGACTAAGTTCCAACAGCCTCACAATGAGCAGGCTCAGGATGAGTCCTACACACAGTTATATAGGCGCAAGCACCTGTGAGCAATTAACCACTCCCCTTAATTGATAGCCTGAAGGAACCAAAGAAGAGAAAAAAAAACTATTTAAAATGTGACAGAAAAAGGTGATTGAAAAACTAAAAGGAAAAGCCCCAAAAATGCAACCCAGCAAACAAAAAGCAAGACTTGTTCACTCTAACTCTGGTTTTAACTCACCACTTAGACCAGTTCCACTTGGACTAGGTTCCAACAGCCTCACAATGAGCAGGCTGACTGTGATGGAACCTTGATTTCTGCTGAACTCATCTGGGGGAAGGTGGCAAGATTCTCCCCTTCTTCCCTTGGGTGGGTCAGATAAAATTTGGTCTTGTCAGCGAGTTCAACACTTGCACCCTTGAAATTTTCCGGAACTCCCTTCCTCCACTCCAATAATGCATAGGTGCGGAATGTCTCATGATTGGGTCTTACTGCGACCACCTTGGCTCTTTGTTCTGGGGATAGTGTTTTTACCACTCGGTTAATGTGTTCTTTCTCCCAGATATCTCCCCAGAGTTCCATGGCCACGCTCGCTTCTGAGTGGGTGCCTTTCGCCTCACACCACTGTGCCACAGTGGGGGGATCCATTCTATGGTTCTTAAGGGGGTGCTTGATTTCAGAGTGACAGTTATCCCGGACGAGCCCCCACATGTAGCAATAACTCTCGGTGGATCTGCTGGTTTAAAGCGGGCCTGTCCTCTTATCTCTTTACCCCTCTTAAATTGTTCAATCCCCTTGGCACAGCTGTAGTGCAGTGTTGTAATGATATGAGTATTGAATTTAACCCACAATATACACTTATATTTATATTTACCTCTACCTGGGTGTCTGTAGCTCCACCTGCAGGAGAAATAACAACACTGCACACAAACTTCAATAATAACCAGAAATAACTTCTTTCTTTGAGTAAGTAGTACATTTATATAAAGGGTTATTACAATGACTACACTATCACACCAACGTAGTGCAATAGTATAGCAAATAGTTATGACAATTGGTAACATACACAAATATACCTAATTGTATATATCTATACCAGGGAGCTCCCCCTGCTCTAAACTGTAAAGTCACTATACTTAGTAAACAAATGCAGAGCCCTGCAATAAAAAAAGATAGTCTTGACGTCTTCAGTCTTCGCTAGCTAAGAACTTGTAATTGTAATCCACAAGGGTTTCCTCTTGGGTTTTGCGCAGTGTAAGGTAGTACACTAAGGCAGTTATAATCCGGCAGACTGACTAAGTGTTCTCATATGAAGAAGACAAACATCTAGCATCCGCTCTTGAATACTGAAGTCTATGTAGATGTACTGTTTTCCAACTTAACTTGTTCTGTGGGACTATCAGTCCCAGCACACTCTGTAACAGTTCTAAGTGTGTGTGTAGTATTAAACAAACTTCCGGGTGTTAACCCTCTCACCACACGGGATCCAGGCAGATGGATGTCTCCGTTTCAGCAGTTCTCAGTCTGTATGGAGGCACCACCACGCCGTCACACTGTTCCGTTCACTAATGACCAGGAGTCCTCGGTTACCTCCCCACGGGTCTCCGGAACGATCACTTCTGCTGCTCCAGCACACTGTGATACACACAGCTGCTCCGCTCCTTCTCAAAGTAGGCTGCAACCCTGTGGGACACACACACCCACAGAGTCCTGCTGGCAGGCCATGCGTCCCAGGAACAAGAGAGCTAAGATGGCCGCTCCTTACCCTTTTATATCCTCCCACAATGCAGTTCAGTTCTCCTCTTGTCCAGGAGCATTGTGGGTGGGTCACAGCTAAAGTTCTGAAGTAAACAATCAACCACTTCCATGTCACTTCACTTAATCATGAAACGTAAAAGTATTGTACCTTTTCAATTATCCACAAGATGGCACTATAACAACTTATGTACTGCATTACACACATATGGCTAAAAACAACAATTGTCAGCACTACATATATATATCAACTGCCCTTTACTACCTCCTAATCCATAGCCCGGAACCCCATAAGGGGCTTCTTAAGACGAGCAACGGAAAACTGGGTTCACAAAACAAAAAAAAGGACCTCCTCCCACCCTTTTTCTCCACAGTGAATTTCATAGTGTCCTCCCGGTTGCATTAGAAGTTCAATTGTTGGCCAGTTATTAGACCTCAAAAAGTGCGAGGCTTGGAAGCATCCCTTTTCTTTCAGTTTCCTAAATACTCCCGGCTCTAGGCCAGGTGGGAAATCTGGGTTACCCAAGATAGGAAACAAGGGTGAGTTTAGAGAAGAAAATATAGGGTTTCCGAATAATCCTAGATCCCACATGGAGTGTGGGACCTATCAAAGGGTGTAGTTTTAGGATAGGTGGTAACGCAGCGTAACACCATATGGCTCTATTTAATGGGATTGGACTTATTTGTTGTTCAATGGTGATCCACCATTTACTATCGCCATATCTGCACCAGTCAATTATTCTACCTAGCTGGGCGGCCTGATAATATTTATATAGGTCTGGCGTCGCTATCCTTCCTGCTTCTTTAGGTAATGTCAACAGGCTTCTATTAATCCTTGGGCGCCTACTCGCCCAAATGAATTTTGTAAAGACAGCTTGGATTTGACTAAATAAGGCCAGTGGAACAGAGTTAGGCAGTGCCTGGAAAAGATACAGGAATTTTGGTACTATATTCATTTTCAGTATGTTACATCTGCCGAACCATGAGTGTGTAGCTTTACTCCATCTATCTAGTAATTTTATAATTTCCCTAAGTAGGGGTGGAAAATTTAGGGCATAGGTATCTGTTAACTTAGGTGGGATCTGTATTTTAATGCGGACAGCCATACATTTCAATGGGAAATGTTGAATAAAAAGCCAAGCTACTCCTATATGAAAACCATCATGGATTACCCAAATTCCACTTGTCTAATACTCATTGGGCATCCTACTAAATAGGAAAGTTCAATATGACCCAAGCCAAGTGATATAAATCCTAAAATATGGCACCAAACGAGGCACCAAGACAGCCATGCATTTCAATGGGAAAGTTTGAATAAGACACCAAGCTATTCCTATATGAAAACCATATTGGCTCACCCAAATTCCACTTGTTTTATACTCATTGGGAATCCTACTAAATAGGAAAGTTCAATTTGGCCCGAGCCAAGTGATATAAATCCTAAAATATGGCACCCTGACATCCATGCATTTCAATGGAAAATTCCAAATAAGAAGCCAAGCTATTCCTATATCAAAAACCATCTTGGCTCACCCAAATTCCACATGTTTTATACTCATTGGGCATCCTACTATATAGGAAAGTTCAATTTAGCCTGAGCCAAGTGATATAAATCATAAAATATGGCACCAAACGTGGCCCCATGACAGCCATACATTTCATAGGGAAACTTTGAATAAGAAGCCAAACTATTCCTATATGAAAACCATCTTGGCGCACCCAAATTCCACTTGTTTTATACTCATTGGGCATCCTACTATATAGGAAAATGGAAAATTGTTACCAATACTTACTGTAATTTTCCTTTCCTGGCCTGCCCTCACGTCAGCACACAATGGGTTCCTCCAGTCTCTCAGTACCACCTTCTCTTAGCTGATAAAAGGGAGCCCCCCGCCCTTGTTCCATTAACTAGCGGACGACAGGCTTGTAGGGAAGGAAAAAAGATTGTGCTAATGTGAGGGCAGGCCAGGAAAGGAAAATTACAGTAAGTATTGGTAACAATTTTCCATTTTCCTGGCCAGCCTCACGTCAGCACACAATGGGATTTGATTTAGCTGATATAGGGTGGGATAACAAAAAGAGTCGAAAAACAACTGGTAATGCTGCTTTAGTGAATATTTTATTTTGCTTAGAAGGGTGCTGACACCACTGCTTTTCCAAAATTTGATGCACTAGCCGCTGTGACATCTAAACTGTAATGTCTTGCGAAGGTTTCGCAGGAGCTCCAACTAGCGGTCCTGCATATGTCTTCAACCAATATTTTAGCAGAAGCTGCCCATGAGGCTGCCACCCCTTTTGTTGAATGAGCTCTAATAACCTGTGGAAGCGTCAGCCCCTGTTTCTCATACGTGAGGCTTATCACCTTGGTGATCCAGGTAGCTATGATTCTAGCTGATGCCGCTTCTCCTCTTCTAGGTCCTGATGGCAGGACAAACAAGGTATTTGTTCGCATCTGTAGAGAGCGGTTTAAGTAGGTTGAAAATAAGTTGACCATGTCCAATGGTCTGAGATCTAGTTCCTCCGCTTGTCTCGGCGGTTGCGTGAAGCTGGATAGGACCGCCTCCCAATTTACATGGAACTTGGAAACCACCTTAGGGGTTAAGTCTGACGAGGGCCTTAGGATCATTTTGTCCGGGAGAATGATGCAAAAAGGATCTTTGCAAGATAGAGCTGCCAGCTCTGAAACTCTCTTCGCTAATGTTATGGCTGTCAGCTTGACTGTCAGGAACCATAGTGGGCATGTCTCCGCAGGCACGAATGGATGTTGGAGCAAAGCTTTTAGCACTGTGCCCAAGTCCCAGGCTTGGAACAGGGACTTCCTTGGTGGTCTTATTCTTATGACTGCTCTAAGAAGTTGCTTTATTAGCGGCTCGTCTGCCCACTTGTGGCTTGTGAAGCAAGACAAGGCTGACACCTGCACCTTTATGGTGTTGTATGCTAAGCCCATACTTAGAGATGACTGTAAAAACTCCAGCACCTGCGCAATGTTTGCAGACAATGGGGAAAATTTTGTTGTAAAGGGAATGCTGTAAATTTTCTCCAAATCCTGGTGTATGTGGAATTAGTTGTTGCCCTTCTTGACTTCAATAGTTTCGAGATTACCTCCTCTGAGATGCCATGAGACTGCAGTCTGGCTGATTCAACAGCCATGCTGTCAGTTGCAATCTGGGTTGGGGTGACACCATTGGTCCTGCTGTAGGAGGTCCCTCTTCAGCGGCAGCCATATTGGGGGAACTGCTGCCATCTGCAGGAGCAGTGGGAACCATGGTCTTCGTGGCCAGAAGGGTAGGATTGCAACTGCATGGACGTTCTCCTTCGCAATTTTTAATAGGGTTTTCATTATCAGCAGTACCGGTGGGAAAAGGTAGACTAGGGGAAATTCCCATGGGATTAAGAAGGCATCTTGAGCTAGCGCTTCATTGCAGTGGAATCTTGCTACAAACTGGGGTACCTGAGCATTCCATGGGGTCACCATCAGATCTATCGAGGGTGTACCCCACCTCTAAAGGATTGTTTTCAGATAGTCCTTGTTGAGTGTCCACTCGTTTTTGTTGGGAAAATCCTGACTCAGATGGTCTGATATGTAGTTTTGACTGCCCGGAATGTAGGTTGCCGTCAAGGCTTCCACATGTGCCTCGGCCCAGACGAATATCTCGGTTGCCAACTGCAGCAGTGGCAAGCTCTTGGTTCCTCACTGTTTGGTTATATAAGCGACCGCCATCCGGTTGTCCAACATAAGCTTGACCCAAGCTCCCTGAATCAGGTTCTCAAATGCCAGTAGGGCTAGGTATCCTGCCTGTAACTCCAACAGGTTGGAGTGTCTGGCCTCCATCCTGCTCCATTTGCCTTAAACCCGTCTACCGAGGCAGTGAGCACCCCAGCCCCAGAGACTGGCATCTGAGGTTATCTGGATCCAATCTCCGGGGCTGATAGGCATGCCCCGCGACAGAGTTCCTGGCGCTATCCACCATGCCAAGCCCTGGCGGATCCGTCTTGGTATGAAGATTTTTTGGTGGAGTGATACGCCATCCCACTGGTTCAGAAACGATGTTTGGAATGCCCATGTATGGAATCTTGCCCACGGAACAGCTGGGGTTGCTGCCGTTCCCAGAAGCGTCATACAGTCCCTCGCCGACAGCGATGAGGACTCCATCACGCTGTTCATGCAGGCTACTAGCTCAGCTATCTTGCGATGTGGTAGCGAGACCTGCCCTTTGTTTGTGTTGAAAACAAGCCTTAGGTACTCTATCTCTTTGGAGGGAATCAACTGGCTCTTCTGCTTGTTGATAATCCAGCCGAATTTGGATAGAATTTTCAGCACCACTTCGCTTTGTGCCATTAACTCCTCACTTGCACGGGCCACTACCAAGATGTCGTCTAAGTAGTGGAAACTTTTTATGTCCCTCAAACGTATAACAGCGATGGTAGCTTGCAAGATCTTGGAAAAGACTCGAGGTGCTGTGCTGATTCCGAAGGGCAGACATTTGAACTGGAAATGATCTTCCCCTACCATGAATCTCAGGTATCTTTGGTGATGCCTGTTGATTGGGACATGAAGGTAGGCATCTGCTAAATCAACTGATATTAGCCAGTCCCCTGGTTGCAGAATTGATATAACTGTAAATATTGATTCCATTTTGAATGTCTTGGGATCGATGTAGTGGTTTAGAGATCTTAGGTCTAAGACCGGTCTGAGATCTCCAGACGCTTTGGGCACCAGAAAAATTGGGGAGTAAACCCCTGTTCCCTGCTGCTTTAGAGGAAACGGCAAGATTGCCTCTTTCTGAAGTAATTCGGTCACATATTCTTGCAAGCACCTTTGTTTCTTCTGATCTTGTGACCATTCTGTCTGGACAAGGATGTCCGGTGGTTTTTCTCGAAACCATATCTTGTATCCTCGCTTGACTGTTTTCTGGACCCATTGGTCCTTGACTTTCTCCGCCCATACCTTCCAAAAGGATGCCAACCTGGCACCCACCTGGGGGGGATGGGAGGTCAACCCGTCAAAAGCACTTCTCCGGTTTCTTAGCGGTCTGAGTGGCCTTAGACTTCACGTTCCAAAGAAAGGAGCTTTGTGAGCCTCTCCATTGGGGTCTCGTATATTCTCGGTCTGGTCTATATGACCTGGCCTCCTGGGCCCTTCTGAACTCTGATTGGCCTGACCACGTGGTTTGCTGTCTCCTTTTGGGTCTCTGTGGTAGCAGACCCGACTTCCCTCCAGTAGCTCATTTAATAGCTTCCTCCAGGGTGCCCCCGAATAGCATCTTGCCCTTGTATGGAATGTTACAAAGTGCCTGTTTCGAAGTACTGTCTGCCACCCAATGGCGTAACCATAGGGCCCTTTTCGCCGTTACTGAAACGTCATAATTCTTGCGAACAGTTTTACTAGGTCTATAGAGGCTTCTGCCAAAAAGGCGGCTGAGAGATTAAGTTCCTCCATTGCCAAAATGATTCTGGCCGTCTCTACATCAGACTTCAGGGCTGTCTCCACAATTGTGACCCAGACCTTCAGAGCCCTGGAGATCGAGGTTAGGGCTATGGCTGGGCGGCAAGCTGTGCCAGCAGTTAAATAGATCTTCTTTAGATCTGTGTCTGTGCGCCTGTCCATCGGGTCTCTCAAGGTTGTAGAATCCTGCAATGGCAGGGACACCTGCCTTGCTAATCGCTGCAAGGCCACATCTACCCCTGGAGGTGACTCCCAAAAGGCAGCATCTGGGGTGTTAAATGGGTATAAATGGGTATAATCTTAAAAAGCGATTTAATACATTGGCCTTCCTTTCTAACTTTCCCCATTCCTCATCAAATAATTTGCGGATCTCCGTCATGAACGGGAAGGTTGCCCCTTGCCTTTTCAAATATCTTTTCATTTTTTTCCGGAGGCTGAGTGTCTTGTTCCCAGTCTATGGCCTCCTTCACTGCTACAATGTAAGGGTCTATGAGTTGGAAGTCAAATAAATATTCCAGGAATCCAGGTAGAGAGAGAGTATCACCGCTCCAGGTGGGTCAGATCAAAGTAAAGGGCATCTCCTCCAGTCTAGTAGTCCAGGTGCTGGCAATGCTGTGGCAATTAGTCATCAAAAGAAATTCTGGACAAATCTTATGCGTTTCGCACTACAAGGAGTGCTTAGTCGCAGCTACGACTAAGCACTCCTTGTAGTGCGAAACGCATAAGATTTGTTCCATTTTGCTGTGACCTGTATTTTGGATGACACCTTATTAAATAAAGGCAAATATATATATTTTTTGGAGTGTGGCTGTCCAGAATTTCTTTTGATGACTAATCGAATAAATATTCGGACGGTTCATCTGAGTCTGAAGAATCTCCTGAAGATATTTCCTTGTCAAAAGAAGTTTATTGAGTATACAATGTTATAAAGATACATAAAGTAAGTTTACAAGGATCTATAAAGTAAGCTCATTGTTTTACAGTAGGGTTTATATAGGTAAATTATCATGAAATTTCAAATATTAAACATTGGGTTCACGTAAACCTAAATTAAAGATATATATCATTTCCTTAGTTACTTTTGTAGGTATTTAAATGTAGGTATTTATACCTACTATACATATTGTTTACAAGTAGAGTGTATATAGGTCAAATAAATTCCGATAATGAGCTTTAATCGTAAGGTGGAGAAAAGGAAAGAGAAAGAAGAAAAAGGGTTGAAAGGTAGAGGTATGGTCCACAAGGTTGTCCCGCTCGTCAGTTTATTATTCTTTTTAGTTCTCTTTGAAGCCTTAGAATGGGTGTCTCTGTAAGTCATTTAATCTGTTACCATGGCAACAGGACAGAGTCATTGAAGTTTGACAGGAACTGTTGTTTTATCCAAGGATGCCAAAGTTTTTCAAATTTTGTAATTTGATTTTGATCGATGGCTACCATCTTAGCATGGGACATTGTATTATTCATTCTGTGAATTGTTTCTGCTAGTACCAATGTAGGAGATTTCCATGCCTTGGCCACTGTTTGTTTTGCAGCCGTTATTAGTTGGATCATAAGTTTGAATTGAGAGAGTGTTAACCATTCCGGTTTTAGATTAAGTAAAGTTAAATATGGATCTGGTTGTATTATTTTTTTAAATATTTTAGATGCAATCACGAAGACTTCCTTCCAGAAGGTTTGGATTACTGGGCACGTCCACCATATGTGTAAATATGTGCCTATTTCTGGGCATCCTCGAAAACAAAGAGTTGAGGTATTAGGTGAATATTTTGCCACTCTAGCGGGTACAAGGTACCAGCAAGTTAGGACTTTATAATTTGTCTCCAGTGCTAAGATGTTGGGTGAAGATGACTTAGATGTGAGCCATATGTTAGACCAGTCCGTGTCTTCTAAAGTTCGTCCCAGGTCCTCCTCCCACCTCTGAACGTAAGAGGGTCTATTAAGATTTGCTACTCCATATAATTGATTATAAAGTGATGAAATTGTACCTTTAGCAAATGGATCTTTTGTACAGATTGATTCAAAAATGGATAATTGGGATAATGGTGTATCCCCCTTTAGGAATGGTGTATAGAAATTTTTGATTTGGAGATATCTAAATATCTCAGAGTTTGGTAGATCATATTTTTCTCTAAGCGATGGGAATGAAAGGAATGATTTAGATGCTATGAAGTCATTTAGTGTCTGAATGCCTGATGTTGTCCAAGCTTTAAAAGAATTTGGGTAGATCCATGCCGGATAAAAGGCCGGATTTCTGATAAAAGAAAGGAGAGGATTGTGTGGAGATTGTAACTGATATTTGGTTTTTAGTTTATCCCAGAGAGATAAGAAGTGTTTAGTTATGGGATTATGAATTTTAAAGCGGTCTTTAGGATCAAGCCATAATAAATTTGATATTAATAGAGGGTCATTTTCTGAAGCCTCTATAAATACCCATAATGGGATTTCCTGTTTTGCATGGTATTTGGACAGACTGGCCAAATGTGCTGCTCTGTAGTAGTTAGTAAAATTAGGGTATCCCAGGCCTCCTTTATTTTTGGGAAGATGTAGTGTGTGTATAGGTATACGTGGTTTAGAAGAGCCCCATATAAACGAAGTTGCTCTTTTTTGTACTATTCTCAAAAAATAGGAAGGAATTGGAATAGGGAGGACTCTGAATAGATAAAGCAATTTGGGTAGAATAGTCATTTTGATTGCATTAATCTTCCCTATCCAGGATAAAGGAAGTTGCGACCATTGTTTTATTAGATTTGTGATCTGTCTTAATACAGGAGGATAATTGGTTGAGAATAAGTCAGAATGAGATGCTGTTAAATGAATTCCAAGATATGGGATTGATTTTTCTGCCCATGTGAATGGGAGTGCAGCCCTAGCCGGGATCAATTCCATGTTTGTGAGTGAAATATTAAGCACTAGGCATTTCTTAGGATTAATCATAAGGCCGGATAGGGCTGCAAATCCATCAAGAGCTGGTATTAAGTTAGGACCAGAGACCTGTGGTGATGATAGAAAAAGTAATATATTGTCTGCAAATATACATAATTTGTGTGTAATACCTCCTACTTCAATGCCAGTTATAGTTTGGTTTGTTCTGATGTATTGGGCCATGGGTTCGAGTATAAGGGCAAATAATAAGGGAGATAATGGGCAACCCTGTCGGGTACCTCTTTCGATATTAAAGGCTTCAGATTTGTATCCAGCATATTTTATATATGCTTTGGGTTTATTATATAATGCTTTGATCCATGTTAAAAAGTGGGGTCCAAAACCCCATTTTTGTAATGAATATTGCATATATTGCCAGGATACTGTGTCAAATGCCCTCTTAATATCGAGAGATAGAAAACATAAAGGGATTTTCCGTTTTTTAGCAATATGTGCCAATAACACTGCCCTGCGTATATTATCGCCTGCCTGTCTATTTGGCATGAAGCCTACTTGATCTCTATGTATTAATTTTCCTATAATGCTATTGAGGCATTTTGCTATTATTTTTGCTAATAATTTAATATCGAGGTTTAACAGAGAGATAGGCCGATAATTCACACAGGAAGTATCATCAGAAAGGGGTTTTGGGATCATACAAACAATTGCCATTAGTGTTTCTTGCCAAAAAGAATGTCCATCTAGAAGTTTGTTAAAAGTTTCAGTGAGAATGGGAGAGAGTATTTCTGAGAATGTTTTATAGTATAAAGCCGAGTAGCCGTCTGGGCCTGGTCTTTTGTTAAGTTTTAGGTCTTTTATAGGCTCATCCAATCTGCTTTTTTGATTCTGAGATAACTCAGGTAAGGTTATTTTTGAGAAGAAGGATTCAGCTTCTGTAGGATTAAATTCATTGTTTGTCTTGTATAAAGTTGCGAGATGTGAGTGAAATTTATGGACTATTTTAACTGGATTACAAGTGTAAACATTTTTTGATAATTTCAAACGTATTGGTTTGAAAGATTTGTTAGTTGAATTTAATGCCCGAGCCAAATATGTACTTGGTTTGTTTGTATTCATGTAGAAATTGTGTTTGGAGCGTTTGAGGGATTTATCAACTGACTCAGTGAGAAATAGATCGTATTCCAATCTAGATTTTTCCAGATGAGATTTTGTACTCTAAGATGGATTATCTTGAAATGATATGTAGGCTGCATTAAAATTGAGTTCTAGTTTTTTTGCTAGATTTTTGCGTTCCCGTTTAAATAGTGCCATTTGTCTTTGTATTGTACCACGCAAGACAGGCTTATGAGCTTCCCACAGTGTTATTGGGGAGATGTCTGTTGTATTATTAATTGATATGTATTCCTTTAAAGCTTGTTCAATGGCCATCTGATGTAGTGGGTGTTTGAGCATTATGTCCGGTAAGTACCACGTTGGGTCATGCGCTTTTGGTATGGCTGAGGCTATAGTAGTGTATACTGCATTATGGTCAGACCACGGAATCGGAATTATATCTGATGCAATAATTTCTGGTATCATTCCTATTGTTAGAAAAATATGATCTATTCTGGTGAAGGTTTGATGAGGGTGCGAGAAATAAGTGAATTTCTTTTTCATTGGGTTACTTTCTCTCCATGAATCTACCAGATTGTATTTGGAAAGAAGTTGAGAAAAAGGTAATCTAGAGGTTATTTTGGATGGTGTAAAAGGTGATTTATCTAGAAATAGGAGGAGGACCTGGTTCGAATCCCCACACATTATCACTGTTCCTATTTTGTGTGTATTAATCACTTGTAATATATGTGAGAGGAATGGTGTAGGTTGTTTGTTAGGAGCGTAGTAGGAAATCACCATGATTACTGTATCCATTATATAACCCATGAGTATCAGGTATCTACCTTCTGGGTCTTTAATTTCTGATGATAAGGTGAATGGTGTGGATCGGTGAAATGCAATTAGAGTTCCCCTTTGCTTGGTACAGGCAGAAGCCGTGTAAATTTGTTGATAAAAAGGAGAAATATATTTTGGAGTAGAATCTTTGGTGAAGTGTGTTTCTTGGAGGCATACTATGTGAGCCTTCTTGTTATGGAAAGTACGGAAGGCTTTGGTCCTTTTTTGAGGGACATTTATTCCCTGAACATTCAGGGAAAGTATATTCAGTGGTGCCATGGCAATAGATCAAATAGTTTTGACTTACTTTTTGTTATACAGAGCTGACTGCGCAGATCAACCTGTGTGGACTGAAGAGATGAATAGATAGAAAAGAAACCAGTGAATTCTGGAGTAAAGAGTAAACAAAAAATATATGAGATTAGATGATACATTGTATAAATTATTTTTTGTAAGTAATCACAATTTACCCGTGAAAGAGAATAAATATCTCTCTCAGGGGAATAAGTGCCTTCGTCACACTCCCACATAATATGGTTGGGAGAATGAGGAGGGCTAATGGGGGTACACGGATCTTCCGCTTACAGGAGAGAAGTGCTATGTCAAAAGACATCAAAATGATGTTTCATTAATTGGAGTGCAGAATATAGTTTTTGTTGAAATTATTTATTCCAGGGTGGTTGTATATGGTTAGTCTTGCCCTAGGCTAAATAATTCAGTTAGAAAGGTACTGTTAATAACTTTGGTATTGATGAAGATAGTTTGAATTATTTTGGGATTTTAACCCTTTTAGAGTAAACAATTACATATTTTATTCATATGCAACTGTTTAGATATGTTAACTCCTAAAATTTAGGTTGTATTGCTTCAGATTAGAATAAACAAAAACATAATTCTAGGAACTAGTTAGGTAATAATATATTTGTTTTAAGAAAAGAAAGAAAAAGCTTCCATTACTTCTGGATTATTGAACATATTTGTCCTAAAAAGTAATAAATCTATTGTTATTACCTGATAATATATAACTGAACAAGAATTTCCTTATTTCACTTATATATTCTAAGGCCATATGAATCAGAAGTAATAAGAAATATAACTGGAATGTAACATGATCCCACACAGTGTGTGACTATCAGAATGCAGTTACATTCAGTTATAAATATAGGTTTTTTATAGAGAACCATCTCTTAGTATAATAAATGAAGAGATATCAGGAATTAGGATGTCAGTCCATTGAATCTTCTTGGTCCATGGATGATGTGGCATAACGGCCTCTTTTGTGAGAATGATGATTCCCATTTTGTTCTGAAATTTTCTGGGTGCTGCCTGAAGGTGAAGATGACGCCATTCTTCTGCGTGTGGGAGTGTTGCTGCTTGTGGGTTCTGTCAGATTTAATTTTAAAAGGGTTTGTTGTAGTTCATCTGCTGATCTGCTTCTGTAAATTGTACCTTGGTAGTTAAATCTGACTGAAAAGGGGAAGCCCCATTGATACATAATGTTGTGGCGTTGCAGTTCCATTAGTTGGGGTTTCATGGATCGTCTTTTAGTAATAGTAAGTTGGGATAGGTCAGCAAAAATTTGATAATTGTGTCCTTGAAAATTAAGTTCCTTTTTTTCTCTTGCAGCAATTAGTATATGTTCTTTCGTTCTGTAATAATGAAATTTTGTGATTATATCACGTGGGGGTCCATCTTTCTTTTTGGCTGTGAGGGCTCTGTGTACTCTGTCCAGTTCTAAACGTTCAATAGGGATATCTGGCTTTAGTTCTTGTAATAGAGCAGTAATAGTAGATTGCAGGTCTGTCACAGTTTCAGGTATTCCTCTTATGCGCAAGTTTGAACGTCTGGCTCTATTTTCGTAATCTTCGAGCTTAGTTTGAAGTGTTAAATTCTCTTTTTTTAATTGTTCCAATTCTGTTATATTTACTTGGGTTGTAATTTCAATTTCATCCATTTTTATTTCTAAGGCTGCGGTGCGGTTTCCCAGCTCTCTTATTTCTTTGGTTAGGCTTTTTGTTATTTGGTCTGAGGTTTGTTTTAAAGCCTTATGAAGCATCTTTTCAAATTGTAATAATTTTACTGGGGATACTGAGGAGGCTTGTGGAGAAGTTTGTGAGAGGATTTGTTCTGTATCTGACTCAAATGGAGAGTCTTGCTGTGACATTTTCTGTCTGTGAGAGCGCCCTGATGCTGTATCTTGTGAGGTGACTGGAGCTGCTTCAGCTGCAGTGAGTGCCTGTGAGCTCTTTGTGAGGTGATTTTTATTTCTGCCACGGTTTCCTCCCAGTACCATATTTCCTGCCTAAACTTTCACAGTTTGTTCCCTGGGGCAAAAGGTTCAAATGGATACCTTTTGAGCCTGCAGGCTCCGCTTTGTCCTTCTCTTCTCTCCTCAGTGGTGTGGAGCTCTAACAATGCATGTCTGCTCTGCTAGGCTCTGCCTCCTGTCCCCCTCCTGAAGAAATTTCAAGGCCCGGTGATGAGTCTTGCTTCAGCTTAGATGCGTTCTTGGCTCTAGGCTTAGTCCTGGAGGCACTTACGTCTGTGATCGCCTGCATACTCTCTTCGTCACCGCCTCCTGAATATAGTCCTTTATCCTATGTGCCTCTGTTTCTTTATCTGTGGCTACATCTCTTATGCATTCTGTGCACAAGAGTTTCTCAGGGGCGGAATGCGCTGAACAGGCCCAGCAGAGGCCTTCGACAGGATGGCCTCTTGTCGCACTTGGTTCTGCCGCCAAAGCGGTCTGAGCATTTTTGCGGCATGGACTGGCCATTGCTTGGGATCTATGTCCTGTGCGTGACCCAGATGCATGCGGAGAGGCGGTGGCACGACTTTTCCTTCCGCAACAATCTTTTCTTAGGACTTCTACTCCTACAACCCCTGGCAAAAATTATGGAATCAGCAGTCCCTGAGGATGTTCCTTCAGTTGTTTATTGTTGTAGAAAAAAAGCAGATCACAGACATAGCCAAAAACTAAAGGTATTTCAAATGGCAACTTTCTGGCTTTAAGAAGCACTAAAAGAAATCAAGAAAAATAATTGTGGTGGCCAGTAACAGTTAGATTTATAGAACAAGCACAGGGAATAAATTATGGAATCACTCAACTCTGAGGAAAAAATTATGGAATCATGAAAAACAAACAAAATAACACTCCAACACATCACTAGTACTTTGTTGCACCACCTCTGGCTTTTATAACTGCTTGCAGTCTCTGAGGCATTGACTTAATGAGTGATAAACAGTACTCTTCATCAATCTGGCTCCAGCCTTCTCTGATTGCTGTTGCCAAATCATCTTTGCAGGTTGGAGCCTTGTCATGAACCATTTTCTTTAACTTCCACCACAGATTTTCAATTGGATTGAGATCCGGACTGTTTGCAGGCCATGACATTGACCTTATGTGTCTTTCTTCAAGGAATTTTTTCACAGTTTTTGCTCTATGGCAAGATGCATTATCATCTTGATAAATGATTTCATCATCCCCTAACATCCTTTCAATAGATGGGATAAGAAAAGTGTCCAAAATTTCAATGTAAACCTGTGCATTTATTGAAGATTTAAAGACAGCCATCTCCCCAGTGCCTTTACCTGACATGCAGCCCCATATCATAATTGACTGTGGAAATTTGCATGTTTTCTTCAGACAGTCGTCTGCATAAATCTCATTGGAACGGCACCAAACAAAAGTTCCAGCATCATCACCTTGCCCAATGCAGATTCGAGATTCATCACTGAATATGACTTTCATCCAATCATCCACAGTCCACAATTGCCTTTCCTTAACCCATTGTAACCTTGTTTTTTTGTGTTTAGGTGTTAGAGATGGCTTTCTTTTAGCTTTTCTGTATGTAAATCCCATTTCCTTTAGGCGGTTTCTTACAGTTCGATCACAGATGTTGACTCCAGTTTCCTCCCATTTGTTCCTCATTTGTTTTGTTCTACATTTACTGTTTTCAAGGCATATTGCTTTAAGTTTTCTGTCTTGACGCTTTGATGTCTTCCTTGGTCTACCAGTATGCTTGCCTTTAACCACCTTCCCATGTTGTTTGTATTTGGTCCATGTTTTAGACACAGCCGACTGTGAACAACCAACATCTTGTGCAACACTGCGGGATGATTTACCCTCTTTACCTACATACTAACAAGCAGATTTTTTTTTTTTTTAGCCACCTCAGCGAGCCCTTTGAGAGACTTAATTCACCTTTACAGTGTCATCCATGCCCCTTCTCGTTTTCACATCATTGTAGCTTTGTTCATGCGTATACAAAAAATTATGGAAAAAAATTCATACTAGAGGTCTTTTGCCTCCTTTCACATCATGCTCCCCAGGTGCCTATACCCCCCCCATTTCCCCCCTTCCCCCACGCCCCACCCACCCCAACATCTGTGCACAATAAATATGTTTCTTTCGCTGCTTCAGATCAAGTTCTCAGTCAGCGAAGCTCCAAGTATTTTTAAATTCCTTCCAACACTCCCACTTATTTTTTACCTCCTCTCTACCACCATCTCTCCCATAACTCCCTTGCTCCATGTAACGAATACCTTCTACTGCGTCGATCCACTCCCAAATTAATGGGCTCTCTGCTGTCTGCCATTTTTTAGGAATTCGTTTTTTAGCCGCATTTAGCAAGTGTGGCACTAAGGATTCTTTATATGTTTTTACCTCTCCCTCTATTCCATGGTGTAATACTATCCAAGGGTCTGCCTTTACTTCTATTTTAGTTATTTCTTTAATGAACCTTAGAATTTTTCCCCAATATCCTTTAATTTTAGGGCAATCCCACCACAGGTGGGCCATTGTACCCACCCCCTTGCACCCCCCCAACATTCTGATGTTTTGTCCCTTTGGTATTTACAGGCTTTGTCTGGGGTTACGTACCAACCAGTCAAACTTTTATAATTCATTTCGGCTACATTGGTATCCACCGACGAACTATGGGCTAGTTCTAATATTTTCCTTATTGTGTTACTATCTTTCTGTGATCCTATTTCCCTTTCCCATTTTGTGATAAATGGAGGCACCTCCCTCCTCTCCACTGTCAGCAATACTTTGTAAATTTTTGAGATTATGCCCTTGGTGCTGTCTACCAGACACAGCCTTTCCAACTCATCATCTCCAGACCTTATTGGCTGTGGCAGGCTACTGACAAAATGTCCCAGCTGGAGGTATCTCCATTTATCCATCACCCAGGCTTCCTTGTTGTGCTTTAACTCGTGGAATGAAACAATCTTCCCCTTTTTTATTATGTCTCTTAGTTGTGCCCTATCATCTTTAATCCAGTTACCCCCAATACTCATTTTTCCCGGTGCAAAATAATCATTTTCTTTAAGTGCAATTAAGGGAGAGTTATATGTCTTATTTAATTGTTTGTATATCGTGTCCCAAACTCCAAGGACCACCCTTGTCAACATGTGTGTGTTTTCATCTATCATTCTGTAGTGTGAGGATTCCAAATTATACGACCTAAATGTGCCTTACTCAAATTATTTTCAATGTTCACCCATCTTTTCTCCTTATTTTCTCTAACCCACTCGATCACTCTCAATACCAATATCGCCTTGTAATATTTTTGGATGTCGGGCACTGCCAGACTCCCCTTTTTTTTTCCCTGTTTTAATATATCAAAAGAGACTCTAGCCCTCCTATTCTTCCAAACCGTATTCATTATGATCGATTTCAGTTTTATAAGGTAGAACTGTGGGAGCGCCAATGGTAGCATGATGATTTTTGGTAATAGAACCATCTTAATAGAATTAATACGGCCTATCCACGATAATGGTTTACTTATTATTGTTTTACTCTCAGCTTTTATTTCGTCTAGTAATGGGATGTAATTTAATTTGTAGATCTTCTCCAATGAATTTGCTAGTTTTTTCCCAAATATTTTATTTCTTTTTTCCAAGCAAATTGAAATTCCTTTTTTAGCTTTTCTTCCTCGTTTTTACTTAGATTAATATTTAGGATTTCAGACTTTGCAAAATTAATTTTAAAGTTTGAAACTTCACCGTACTGTCTAAGGACTCTCAATAAGTTGGGCATTGTGATCCTAGGGTTGGTTGTAAAGAATAACACATCGTCCGCAAAAGCTGCGATCTTGTGTTCCCCATCTCCCACCCTAAAACCACTTATGTCCGGGTCCCCCCGAATCACTGAGAGCAAAGGCTCCAGGGATAGTACAAAAAGCAAGGGGGACAGGGGACATCCCTGTCTTGTCCCGTTTTCCATTTCAAATGAGGCCGAGGAGGATCCATTGATTTTTATCAAAGCCGTAGGCCGTAGGGTGACTATCTAAGACTCGGATCCAACTGATCATTCTCGGCCCCACTCCCAAAGATTTAAGAGTTTGTATCATGAACCCCCAGTCTACCCTGTCGAACGCTTTCTCTGCATCGATCGACAGGAGTAGACCTGGGGGCCTCCTGTCCTTTATATTCTGCAGTAGGAGTAGGGTTCTCACCCCATTATCCCTCCCTACTCTTTTTGGGGTGAATCCCACTTGATCTGGATGTATCCACCCACCCATCCACTCTTTCAGACGATTTGCCAATACTCTAGCATACAGTTTTACGTCTGTGTTTACCAACGATATTGGCCTGTAACTAGAACAAATCGTGGCGTACTTCCTCTCCTTCGGAATAACAGTAATTGAGGCCGTCAGCGCCTCTCTACTTAGCTCGAAATCGGTACCCAGACCATTCATGTATTTACAGAGCCTTGGCGTTAGTATGTCCTTAAATTTTTTATAATAGTATGTGGTGAATCCATCCGGGCCAGGAATTTTCCCCGAAGCTGAATCTACCAAAGCTCTGTTGATCTCATCTTCCATTATAAGGCTTTCTAAATTGTCCTTACAGCTCTCGGTGATCTTTAGGAGTTTAGCTTTTTTTAAGTATTCTACTATCTTTGCTCTCTTATCCCCATCCTGACCTTGATTATTCCCTACTGAATATAAATCCTTATAGTATTTTCTAAAAGATTCCCCAATTTATTTTGTTGTATACTCCATTACTCCTTTACTATTTTGGATTTTTTTCTATGTAGTTTCTAGATTTCTTTTTTATGAAGGATTTTAGCTAGGAGTCGGCTGCTTTTATTCCCCCACTAACGTCTTTCTTTTGCCACCTTATAGAATGCTTTTTTTGTTTCTAATTCTATTTGATCTTTTAATTCGTCTCTTTTTATAACTAGTTTATGGTACATCCTTCTATCTTGGCTTAATCCTTTCTTATGCTCTTGCTCCAATTTGAAGATTTCCTCGGTTAGTTTTTTGATTTTCTCTTTTGCCCCTCTTTTCCTCCTTGCTCCTATTTTTATTAAAATCCCCCTAATATAAGCCTTATGGGCCTCCCACAAAGAGGACCCCGGGATCTCTCCAGTTTCATTTATTAAAAAATATTGTTTTAATTCCTGTTCCACTACCCTTAAATTTGTTTCATCGTGTAGAAGATCTTCATTTAATCTCCACGTTGCTGAGGCTCTTTGATTCTTGGTGACTTGCATTTTCATTCTAACTGGCGCGTGATCTGACAAAGTGGTTATCTCTATTTTGGATTCCACTACCCTGTCCAGAAATCTATGCTCTATCAAAATATAATCGATCCTAGAGTACGTCCCGTGCACTGGGGAGTGAAACGTAAAATCTTGCTTATTAGGATTCATGATCCTCCATGTATCTACCAATTGACAAGAGTGTAATTTCTGTCTTAACTTTCTCAGTTTCACGTTACCCTCACGTTACTATCTACTTCAGGTTCAAGGCAGAGGTTCAAGTCTCCCATCATAATCAGACCCCCCTTCTTGAAATCCATTAATTTCTCGATCGTTCTATTTAGGAATTTACACGGATCCTTATTTGGCGCATAAATGTTTGCCAGCGTACATTCCCATCCCTCCAAAAAACCTTTCAAGAAGATGACCCTTCCCTCGGGGTGTAGTAATCTCTCTTCTAGTTTGAAATTCACTCCCTTTGCAAACCCTATTGCCACCCCTCTTGCTTTCTTTGTAATTGTGTCCCCGTAAAACCAGTTTGGAAAGGTATCCGACCCTAGCTTAATATTTGAGACATGGGTCAAATGCGTCTCTTGAAGAAATACTACCTCAGCTCTGTACCTCTTAAGTTCTCCCAGTACCTTGTGTCTCTTAGTGGGTGTGTTGAGTCCCCTTACATTATAGGTCATGAAATTTAATTCTGACATCTCTTCTCTAATATCCTATACCGAACTTGCACTACTGAACTGAAACTGGGTTTTTTAAACCTTCTACACAGAATACCCCCCCTCCCCCCTCCCCACCGGGCCACCTCTTGGCCCCCGAGTCGTTAAGAGCTATGGATACCATAGGCCTTACCGAATCTCATAGTCTTGAGGTGAGACTTCGAGTGTGCCCCTTACCCCCTCCACTTGATGGTGTTAGCGGGGGGGTAAGCCGGATTCCATCAGGGGGCTCCTTCTCAGCCTCCCAAGCCGCCCCACACCCTTCCTGGAGATGCATCATTATTAATTTTCCATTTGTCTCCCCTTTCCTTCCCCTACCCTTCTTCAGCCCTTCCCTCAGGTTCTCTCTCCCACTCTTCTTGATTTTAAACTTTCCGTATTATTCTTCCACCCAGCCTGGCAACTTTGGCTCTTGTATGCCCAATCTATCACAAAAATCTCTCAAATCTTCAGGCAACCGCAGTCTGGCTGATCTTCCTTCTTTATACCCCACTAAACAAGCAGGAAACCCCCAACTGTATTTGATGTTTTGGGCTCTCATTTGTTCCAGCAAGGGTTTCAAGAGCCTTCTTCTTGCTAATGTTTCTGGTGCAAGGTCAGTGTATACTTGAATCTCTGATCCTTCAAAGTTCAGGGAGGTTTGCCTCTCATTTTAGACAGGATTGCAGCTTTCTCTTCATAGAATCTAAATCTCATTATTATATCTCGAGGCCTAGAGGGCTCTGGATTATATAATCTTCCCACCCGATGAATCCTTTCTATCTTGGGGAGGTCTTCTAACCCTTCCCCAAGGAGAGGGCCAAATATTATGGATAAGATGCTCCTCAGATCTTCTCCTTTATTTTCTGGAACTGAGCGAAGTCTTATATTTTGCCTTCTTTTTCGATTTTCTTGATCCTCTATCCTGTAGAGAATTTTCTTCTGGTTTTGTATAGATGTTTTTAGTTGCTCTTTAAGATTCCACAGCTCCTGGTATAATTTGTCTGTTTTTTTCTCCGTTGTTTCGACTCTTTCCAGAAGACTTCCCAAGTCAGCTCTCAACAGGCCTATTTCAGATTTTATTGAATTATCCATCTTCTGGAGCATATCACTCATTTCTCTTTTAGATGGAATTTGGGTACTTGCTCTTCTTTCTTCCATCCGGCTTGTTTCCGTCTCGCTTTCAGTTGTTAAATCCTCTCTGGAGTGGTCCATCTTATCCCCTGTTTTCTTTTCTGTTCCTCCTTTTCTCTCCATCCTTGACCCTCCTTGTGCCTCTTGCTCAATATTTCTTGGGCTAGCTCCTTGGGACATAAATTGTTTGATCGTACTGCCAGTGGCCTTATCCTTCGGGGTTTTGGGAGCTCCCCCTTTTCCTGACTTGGCCGCTGTCTTATTCATTGTTCCCCTCTTTCTTGCCCCTCCTGTTTGCTTCCCCAGCCTTTATTCTATCTTGCTCGCTCCACTTAAGGGGCGAGCCACCGGGAAGGGAGAGAGAGAAGAAAAAAAAAAAAAGGACATTTTCGCCGAAGGGGCAGGTATCTATACCCGATATGGTGGTGGTTGGCAAGGAAAATAGAATTTTATGTCCAGCAATGAACTCCCTGACCGCACGTGGTCAATCCTTCCTCGTCTCCCAAACCACTTCATAGACCTTCCATCAGTTAATACGCACTTTGTTCCTTTGTTTACCCTTCAGAGCGCAATGGAGAAATACGCGTTAAGATTTATTAAGCCTTTTTCCTCCTTCCTTTTCCTTCCCTCCTACCCCTTTTTTTGCAGGCAGGCAGCTATAAATAGGGCTATGTAACTCAGTCCTTATTTTGCCTTACTTCAGCAGTTTCTTTCCTTTCCTTCTTCCTTTTTCCTCCCCCTCCCTCTGTTGGGCCGGCCTTTTCTCCTTACTATGAGCAGTATGCACCCATATGCACAACTCAATGATAGAAATTTATTTTGTGTCCCAGTCCATTCATTTAGTTACTTGTTGATCAGTGAAAAGAAAGGGATTTCATACTTGGTATTTTTCACTTTTCCACCCATTCATAGCCCACAGCGGCTTTATATAGAGCAATCTCGAATTTTATGATACAAGCAGTCAAACAATACTTGGAATGACAGGAATTAACAAACCTCCCCTCAGCGTGGGTAGCCACTTATATTCTATATAGTACCATTCATTTGGCCCAGCTCCTTTGTGTACCTTCTTAGCGCTGAAACAAACCAGTCTACATTACCCTCTCCAGGATTCCAGGGAGGACAGGTGCTGGTTACTGCTGGGTGATGCTCCATGGAGACGCCAGGAAAGAGGTGGAGGGGGAGGGGGTGCCGGGTGATCCAACGCCTGTGTTCGTCGCGGGCCACTCCGCTTGCCTGCCGCTCCAGCCTCTCTCACCTCTCCTCCTGAGTCTGCTCAGCTGTGGCGAGCGGGGGTCCCCCTCCTTCCCCGTACAATGTTGCAGGCTAGATCCCTACAAACCACTCCGTTCCGGGGACGCCGCGGTTGGCTTCTTGGGAGCCTCCGATCACTCCGGCGGACACACTCTCGTCCCTCCCTTCGTGATGCACGTTACGTCATCACGCTCCAAAAGCTAACAAGCAGATTTAATCTAATGCAGGTGTTAGTGTTTGTAATGAAAATTTACAGGGTGATTCCATAATTTTTTCCTCAGAATTGAGTGATTCCATAATTTGTTACCTGTGCTTGTTCTATAAATCTAACTGTTACTGGCCACCACAATTATTTTTCTTGATTTCTTTTAGTGTTTCTTAAAGCCAGAAAGTTGCCATTTGAAATGCCTTTAGTTTTTGGCCATGTCTGTGATCTGCTTTTTTTCTACAACAATAAACAACTGAAGGAACATCCTCAGGGACTGGTGATTCCATAATTTTTGCCAGGGGTTGTATAAAGATAAATCACCTTATTAGACTGTTGTTGCACTCTTTTGTTTTGTGGCACCCGTAGACCCCTCCTACCTTTCCGACGATCTTCGTGCACTTTGGGGCTATGGTGAGCTCATACTACAGCAAAAGACAGGATATAGAAATAAGAAAAAAGAAGTTCCTATTCTAATGCTTTTTTTTTTTTTTTACTGGCTCTTTAAAGGAAATAACTTTACCTTAATGCTGGATATGAAGTCACTCGGGTGGCAGCAGGTTTGTAGGGTATATAGAAAAGGGGGAGGTGAAGATGTGAGGGCAGTTGCCAAGGCTGACCAGCCCACATGGATACCCAAAGAAAATTGAATGGACTTTCTCGGTACTGATACAATAACGATATTGATTTAGTAAAATATAAATTTTATTTTTATTCTATACTAGTATACAAATAACATTTGGTTAAAAAATATAACACAATATACACCACACATTAACTGACTATTAACGGGTTCCCCTGTAAATTTCTGTCAAGGTGGGGTATAGATATTCCTCTACCGGTTTTGCGGAATGACCGCTTTTTCGTCCATGCATCAGCCCCGCATGGTGAGACGCTGCTGCTCCCAGCGTCTCTCCATGCGGGGCTGATGCATGGACGGAGGGCTTTCTAGCCTACCCTTTTCTCAAGGCATACATATACTTACCAGTTACTTGTGTTTGCCAAATTTCAGTGGCTCATGTATACTTGAATAGCCATTCAGAAAGACGTACCTCTGTATCTAAGTCCCTCCGCTCTGCATTACATCCAGCCCCAGCAATTTTCTTTATAACATATGTTAGCCTGAGACGGTCTTCTGCACTCCCCCATGTCCGCCGCGGGGGAAATTTGTGGGATCCTGCTGCTAGCCGTGTTTTGGTTCACCCGGACTCTTTATCCTCCTGAAGAAGCGGTCATTCTGCGAAACCGGTAGAGGAATATCTATACCCCACCTTGACAGAAATTTACAGGGGAACCCGTTATTAGCCAGTTAATGTGTGGTGTATATTGTGTTATATTTTTTAACCAAATGTTATTTGTATACTAGTATAGAATAAAAATAAAATTTATATTTTACTAAATCAATATCGTCATTGTATCAGTACCGAGAAAGTCCATTCAATTTTCTTTGGGTGTTCATGTGGGCTGGTCAGCCTTGGCAACTGCCCTCACATCTTCACCTCCCCATTTTCTATATGTCAATTTGGATGCTGGTACTTTTTTATATTATATTAATTGAATGATATGTGAGGCCATACTCAACGTTTGACCAGGTTTGTAGGAAAAAGCTGTAAACACATAGTGTAATGCATTTTGTGATCATGGCTCAGTAAACACTGAAAAAGCCCAGGCACCCCTCCCCCTCTGTGAAGAAAACTCACCAGTACACTTCCCTCACTTGCTGTGGCAAACAGCACTGGAGCTTCTGGCTCTCCAGGCTTTGTCGTGAGTGTTGCTAGGTGACGCCTGACACCTCCGCCCCCACAGCCCCGCCCTCCTTTGAGGTCATCGCCGACCGACAGAAAACACAGGGGAGAAGGCCGGCGCAGTTCCTAGGGAGCAGGAAAGGAAAGCACGATACTACAGCAACACCGCAGCCTAAAATGGTAAGCTCTTTAAGCCTTAGTATGCCCGCATTGCTCCTGCACATACAGCATCCAGTGTGATAAAAGGAACTACCTTTATTGTTTTGGACCTTCCGATCCCAGGAGAGGCTTGAACCTGGGTGGGTAGGTTCGGTAGGGGGGTGTAGTCTAATCCACAAGCATGGTGGCCTGGAGTTCAACCAAAAAGAAGGAACAAGGGCGGGGGGGTTAGGACTGGAGGAAGGGGTAAACCCATTGTGTGCTGACCTGAGCCTGGCCAGGAAAGTTCAATTTAGCCCGAGCCAAGTCATATAAATCATAAAATATAGCACCAAGCGTCGACCCATGACAGCCATACATTTCATAGGGAAACTCTGAATAAGAAGCCAAGCTATTCCTATATGAAAACCATCTTGGCTCACCCAAATTCCACTTGTTTTATACTCCTTAGGCATTCTACTATATAGGAAAGTTCAATTTGGTCCGAGTGATCTAAATCATAAAATATGGCACCAAACGTGGCACCATGACAGCCAATTTGCCTCGGGCCAAATTTAACTTTTCTATATAGAAGGATGCTCAATTAATATCGAACAAGTAGAATTTGGGCAAAGATGGTTTTAATATAGGAATAACTTGGCTTCCTATTCAAAATTTCCCATTGAAATGAATGGCTGTCCGGGTGCCAAGTTTGGTGCCATATTTCATGGTTTATATCACTTGGCTTGGGCCAAATTGAACGTTCCTATATAGTAGCATGCCCAATGAGTATAAAACAAGTGGAATTTTGGGATGCCAAGATGGCTTTCATACAGGAATAGTTTGGCTTCTTATACAAAATTTCCCATTGAAATGCATGGCTGTCATGGTGCCACGTTTGGTGTCATATTTTAGGATTTAGATCACTTGACTTGGGCCAAATTGAACTTTTCTATATAGTAGGATGCTAATTAAGTATAAAATAAGTGGAATTTCCGTGAGCCAATATGGTTTTCATATAGGAATAGCTTGGCTTCCTATTCAAAATTTCCCATTGAAATGCATGGCAGGCAGGGTGCCAAGTTTGGTACCATATTTCTCATGGTTTATATCACTTTGCTCAGGCTAAATTGAACTTTCCTGTATAGTAGGATGCCCAATGAATATAAAACAAGTGGAATTTGGGTGAGCCAAGATGGTTTTCATATAGGAATAGCTTGGCTTCTGATTTGGAATTTCCCATTGAAATGCATGGATGACAGGGTGACAAGTTTGGTGCTATATTTTATGATTCATATCACTTGGCTCGGGGAAAATTGAACTTTTCTATATAGTAGGATACCCAATGAGTATAAAACAAGTGGAATTTGGGTGTGCCAAGATGGTTTTCATATAGGAATAGCTTGGCTTCTTATTCGAAATTTCCCATTGAAATGCATGGCTGTCATGGTGCCACGTTTGGCGCCATATTTTATGATTTACATCACTTGGCTTGGGCCAAATTGAACTTTCCTATATAGTAGGATGCCCAATGAGTATAAAACAAGTGGAATTTGGGTAATCCAAGATGGTTTTCATATAGGAGTAGCTTGGGTTCTTATTCAACATTTCCCATTGAAATGTATGGCTGTCAGGGTGCCATATTTTAGGATTTATATCACTTGGCTCAGGCCAAATTGAACTTTCCTATATATTAGGATGCCCAATGAATATAAAACAAGTGGAATTTGGGTGAGCCAAGATGGTTTTCATATAGGAATAGCTTGGCTTCTGATTTGGAATATCCCATTGAAATGCATGGGTGGGGGGGCGTAGCCTGGCGATGGCTGAGTGAGGACGTGTCTTCAAAGAGCTCCTGACTGTTCCCTCTCTCACCCACAAACTTGACGGCTTTTATCACCCGAAAAGGAGGTATGCTAACCTCCAAGAGGTACAGGACAAGATCAGCGACAAATAGTAACCAGACAGCAACCCCACGGAGCAGTATCCGGAGATACTTTCGTGACTCACAGAGGAGCTCGCTGGGTACCATAGTGACAGCACCACGTGGACACCTTATGGCAGAACCTGATCCGCTGGACTTACCTATATCCCCGGCTTCATCTACGATATCAGATTACCTATCAGAGACTCCAGCTATTTTCTGCTCTGACATCACAGCGGCAAAGCAGCATGCCGACGAGCTTCGCGCCATCTTGTGAGCCCTTCCTACCAAGGCGGACATCGAGGCCTTACCCTCCAAGTCGGATATTGAGGCCCTTATACTCCGGGTGGAGGAGGCGCACGCTCAGGACATACAAGAAATAAGAGCAGAGATACAAACGATCGCAGAGCGAGTGGACACGGGGGAAAACTCGATATCATCCCTCACACAATGGGTTTCTGCTTTGGACTATTCCCAAGCGTCACAGGCGACAACGCCCGTGGATTTACAATTGCGTCTTGAGGATTTGGAAGACCGCAGTCGCCAAAATAATTTGCGACTGCAAGGTCTTCCGGAGGCTATCGGGGCTGAGGACTTGGAGGCGACAGTGGTGGCTATCTTTCAGAAGGTCCTAGACGACCCCCCGCCATCTCTTGAGTTGGACCGGGTTCACAGATCCCTGGGCCCTAGATAGTCGGATCCGGACAGGCCTCGGGATGTAATTTGCAGGATCCACCATTACACCCAGAAAGAACTCATTCTGCGTAAGGCATGGGATCACGGAGCGGTGGAGTTTGATGGTGCGGCAGTCAAGATTCTGCCGGATCTATCGAGGGCCACATTACAGAGAAGGGCGATACTGAGACCAATCCTGGACATAGCCCATCGCCAAGGTTGCACATATCGCTGGGGGTACCCCTTGGCAGTGAATTTCCGTAATGGTGCTGCATCCTTTAAATTACGTACCCCGTCGGAGCTACCGGATTTTTTCACATTACTTGGAGTGGAACCGATCTCGGTTCCAAATTGGCTTGCTTTGATTCCTCAGCCTTTGGGCCGCCCGGGTTCTTCCTCCCAATGGAACTATCAACCTCCTCGCCAGCAACGCTCCAGAAGGAGGGCCCGGACGCCCTCCGTCGAGGGTATACGTGAGTCGTGATTCTCCAGCCTGTTACTAGTCTTGCTTTGGCCTGATCGTCAGTTTTACTCATAAAAGTTGTTAGCCCAGTCTGTTTCCCTATGCTCAATACATCCCCACTCTAAGGTCAGCGAGTACAGTACTCCTACACACTCAGGACTTACCGTCTCACTTGTTGAGTGTGGCCGGTCTCGGGTGCTCGACAGGGAGGGACGGAACCTGCTATACGGAGGACCCTAGACTCTGGAGTGACTTGATGGGATCGATTTCAGCTGCATGGCTTTACAAATTTCTTATGGAGACTTTATCGGCTCATACTGGGGGACTACATATATCACTATTGTACATAGAAGGAGATAATGTGCACCCCCCTCCCCCTGTATGTTTTGATACCAGCATAGGATCCCGATCACAGTATGTAAGAGATAGCTGCTATTGTAAGGGACTAAGTTTAATGAACTAGAGTAAAAGATACTGTCATCTTATTTAGGTTGCAACAGTGTCTAATATGTGACGATATGTGATAGACGAGTCTCTCCTAGTTCAACAGCATGTGATATGCGGGGGTGTGGATCTGCCCCCCTTTTCCAGGATGTGCTACCTCCCCTGATGCCATGCCTTCCTATGCAGGCAGGATAATTTCAGGATGCTAACAGGAGAAACCCTCGGTTTGTCTCTGCCCGGGCTGAAGCTTGCGGAGGGGGAGGACCTGGTTGGCTGGATGTGGGGGGGGGGGATCGCTCCATACCGATGGTCCAGAGATCGGGGTATGCTGGGATCCTATATTTCTGATACATTATATAGGGGGGAGAGGATCGAATTCTTAGAAGTTTAATGTCTCCTATACAACCAGTTCGGGAAACTGTCCTCTAGATAAGATACGAATGGATGTCTGAAAGGGTTCATAGTCCTTGAACTTCAGGAAATCCATCCCTCACTAATGAGTGTGACACAGGGTCCCATACCAGATGCTGAGCATACAGTCCTATCTTTATAGTTTATGGTTGCAGCCCAACAAGGCTCAGCTGGGTACAGTTGTGGTTAAGATCAGACGTGGCAATAAACTGACTGTTATAAGTATGTTATACTAATATGTATTATGTTCGATGCAGGTAGTTTAAATGTTTCTTTCTTGGTCCTTTCTTCCTCAAACACGAATTATAGCTGTTACCATCCCAATACTGACATGTATTTACAACCTGGGACGGGAGGGGGGAGTCAGTGGGCTTACCACTGGCTATCTCTTCCCACGCTTCCACCTAGGTCTGCGCTCGATTGCCAGCTCTTTACTGGTGAGCGTCCTAGCACTAGTGTGCTACCTCTTTAGATTACTAATATCGCACCCTCGGAGTGCGTACTTGGCATTTTTCCTTTCTCCTTCTCTCATCTCACTCTTTTCTGATACCTCTTCTCCACCTTTATCTCCCCCTTCCCCTCCAACCCTAAATCCTTCCCCACATTTACCCTTATATTAGGCTCACTATTCATAGCTGGAGGTCATGGAGGAGATGACCGTGTATTCGTTAAATGTGAAGGGCCTAAACGTGCCTGAAAAAAGGTGGATGTTGATTAATGACCTTCGACGCCATAAAGTTACTGTGGCGTTTATACAGGAGACTCATTTTAAGAGTGGCAACCTCCTGATCCTGAAAAACACATTTTTTCCGACGGTGTATTACTCTACTTTCGCGACTACTAAATTGCGGGGTGTTTCCATACTTATCTCCCTCTCTGTCCCTTGGAAATGTGCGGAGGTGAAAACTGACCCGGAGGGATGATATTTGTTCCTCAGAGGAGATATCGGAGGTGTTGAGATAACACTGGCTAATATCTATGCGCCTAATAGCCAACAAGATCACTTCATAACCAAAACAATAGATGCATTAGTGGAATTCACGAGAGGCCAACTGATCCTCGGTGGGGACTTCAACGTCCCGTTGATCCCCACTGAGGATACTTCATCGGGTCATTCCTCAATCACACCGACTGCTAGGAAACACATAGCACGTTCCTTACACAAAGAACAACTGATTGATGTTTGGAGGCTCCATCACCCAACTGAGAGGGATTACACCTTCTACTCCACCCCACATAAGTTGTACTCACGGATTGATTACTTCTTAATCCCTCATGCCCAATTGCACGCCATACGTAGTTCCTCGATTGAGTCAGTTACGTGGTCTGACCATGCCCCTGTTATATTATCGTATGCTCTGACTGACAATCTCACCTCTAAAACACGGACCTGGAGACTTAATGAAAGCCTATTACAAGATGAAGAAATTTGTAAGGACGTGATCAGGGAACTAGACTACTACTTTAAGGCCAATAACACCACTGACAGTAACCCCGGAATCGTGTGGGAAGCACATAAGGCGGTGATCCGCGGAGTCCTAATTAAACATGGGGCACGGGTTAAGAGACAGCGCACGGCACAGATGACGTCTCTCCTGGATGATTTACATAGGGCCGAAGCTAGACACAAACATGCCCAAACTCCCGCCGCAGAGGCAGAAATCCTGATTCTGCGTAACAAAATTACAGACCTAATGCAGTTTCGGGCCAAAGCGGCGATCCAGATCTGCTGACGCGTCACTTATGAATCAGGGAACAAGTGTGGTAAACTCCTTGCTAACTCCCTGAAGGAACAGGTACTAGCAAATTACATCCCTCACGTTAAGACATCCTCGGGTCAGAAGATTGCGCTACCTCAAAACATTGCACAAGAATTTAAAGATTTTTATGCATCCCTTTACAATTTACAAAAACCACCTTCTTCACAAGATCAAATTGAGGCATATCTGCACAAATCAGGCCTGTCCACACTCCCCACTGAAGCCAGTGAGTTGCTAGATGAACCAATAACCATTGAAGAGATACAGGCGGCAGTGGGTGCCATTAATTTAGGGAAGGCCCCAGGTCCAGATGGGCTCACTGCACAATATTACAAAATTCTGATACCATCCCTGGGGGAACCCATGCACAAATTTTTCAACTCTTTGGGCTCCGGTGCGACTATCCCGAGAGACACTCTTTCTGCACATATTGCAGTGATCCTTAAGGATGGGAAGGATTCTATGGCCTGTGGGAGCTATAGGCCAATCTCACTCCTCAACGTAGATTTAAAAATTTTTACCAAAATACTAGCCACCAGGATCCAACAATATCTTCCGTCCTTGATCCACCTGGACCAAGTGGGGTTTGTCCCAACCAGGGAGGCAAGGGATAACACGATTAAAGTTCTGAATCTTATACATGTAGTCAACCAGAACAAGACCCCCTGTATTCTCTTAAGCGTGGACGCAGAGAAGGCCTTTGACAGGGTGAATTGGCAATTTATGATTTCCGTTCTGAATCACATAGGCTTGGGCAACACGATGCTCAATTGGATAAATTCAATTTACTCCGACCCCACAGCTCGTGTCCGTGCCAACGGTGTCCTGTCTGATTCATTTGCTATTAAGAACGAAACACGCCAAGGATGCCCTTTATCCCTGCTCCTCTTCGCTCTGTCGTTGGAACCCTTCCTGTGTACTATACGATCCAATCCAGACATAACTGGTGTTATTATGGGAGACTCCCAGCAGAAGGTCGCTGCATACGCGGACGACATGCTGTTCTCACTTACCAACCCGGTGGTCTCCCTTCCAAATCTCCTACAAGAATTTAGAACATACGGTAGTATTTCTAATCTGAAAATCAACCTTAACAAGTCCGAAGCAATGGGTATAGGTTTACATCCACGTGTACTTACATCCCTTAGAGATAGTTTTAAATTCAAATGGACTACCACAGCCCTGAAGTATTTGGGTACACATATTCCCCCCAAAATATCTCAGATATTCGCATTGAACTTTCCCCCGCTATTGACATCTGTCCGGACCCTACTGACCAAATGGCATACAGGCTAACACTCATGGTTCGGTAGATGCAATATCCTTAAGATGTGTATCCTCCCCAAATTTTTATATCTTCTACAAGCCCTGCCGATACAAATTCACTCCTCCTATTTTGACCAGACCAATGCTTTGTTCTTTGATTTCATATGAGCTCATAAGAGACCCAGACTTAATAGAAGTCTACTTACCCTACCTAAATTATACGGAGGACTGGCGTTTCCGGACCTCCGCAAATATTACTACGCAACCCACCTGACCAGACTTATAGACTGGAACCGACACCACTCCACCAAATTATGGACTCGGCTGGAACAAACTCAATGTGACATACCCTTGAACAGAGCACCCTGGTGTTATGATCTACTGCCAAGGACCATAAAAAATCATCCCCTGATAGGTGTGACCACGCGCACATGCTCGTCGTTGTTCACACGCTTCCGTCTTACATCACTACCGTCCCCACTCCGTCCGATTTTAGGAACACCGGAGTTCACCCCAGGATATACAGACCCCATATTTCAATCTCTGAGAAGCTCAAATTATTTCCAGGCTTCTCACTTTATCCTAAACGACCAGTGGCCTACTGTGCCCGAACTTATGAACCCAAACGGCCCATTCCATTTAGATTACTGGAGAGCTTTCCAGCTCAACCACTTCCTTAAAGCCTTACCTTCTCCCAGAAATTTTGACCAAACTCTGACTACATACGAAACGTATTGCTCCGAAGAGGGTAATATGCCTCATGCCTTATCCGCTAAATATCAACTACTGATTACACCACCAGACAGCCATAGTCTACATTGCTTAGAAGCATGGGAACGAGATTTGCAATGCAAATTCACGACACGTCAAAACCAGAATATCATCCACTTCACATATAGATCCTCGATATGCACGAAAATGCAGGAGACTAACTATAAACTGGTCACTAGGTGGTACAATACCCCTGCAAAATTACATAGGATATTCCCATCTTCCTCAGACCAGTGCTGGAGATGCCAGAGTGACCGTGGCACCATTCTCCACATCTTCTGGACCTGCCCCATGCTGGAGCAGTTCTGGAAGACCATCCAAACTACAATACAGAAGTTCACTGAGCGCCCCATCTCGAACGATCCGGCCTTCTTTCTGCTCCACGCTGCCCACACTTCTAGTAAAGTGTATAAAAAATCACTGATACGCCACTTGCTGGATGCAGCCAAGGCGTGTATTCCCTTGCTGTGGAAGTCTACACAGCCCCCGACCGTTGGCACGTGGATTAGAAGGGTGGAGGATATAAAAAAAATGGAGGATCTGATTCTAACAGCTCGACACCAAAATGAACTGTTAACCAAAACATGGCCCAGGTGGAACATGTTTATATTTTCAGATGAGGGCCAGATGCTCCTAGGAGGGAACATGTCTGTCTAGTATAGACCACTCATGCAAAGATATTGCTTGGGAACGCTAATTAATGCTGTCTGATCGTGTTTTGCGGGTACAGATGGCCCATGATATGCGAGCTCGCTGCCTCTATGGGCTCACTACTCTCTCATGAGCCCCCCCCCCACTGACCTCTCCCCCCCTCCCTTATTCCCCCCCCCCACATCCCTCCTTTCACTCTTCTACATCCTTCATTTTCCTGTCTCTTCTCCTTCTTTCTTCCCAGAATTTCCCTTTTACCTTCCTATCTCTAGTACTCTTTGTCTTCTCTTTCTCTTCTATATTGTATCACTTAACTTTGTTTCTTCTTAAAATGAAAATGGAAAATAGGTGGGGTTGGCCATATTCACTTATATTCGGTACCATTTAAGGCTTATTTGTTTTGTATCTTTGACTAATAATTAATATGTGGGTAATACTATTGCCTTTATCTCAAGATATTGAACTATTGGAGGCTGCGACCTCAAAGTTTATCATATATGTATGCCTTTTTTTATTTCATTGGAGCTGTACCCTCTCTTGTACTTGAATAAAATTATAATTTGAAATGCATGGGTGACAGGGTGACAAGTTTGGTGCCATACTTCATGGTTTATATCACTTGGCTCGGGCCAAATTGAACTTTCCTATATAGAAGCATGCCCAATGAGTATATAGAAAGTGGAATTTGGATGAGCCAGGATGGTTTTCATATAGGAATAGCTTGGCTTCTTTTTCAGAATTTCCCATTGAAATGCATGGCTGTCATGGTGCCTCGTTTGGTACCATATTTTATTATTTTTTTTAATCACTTGGCTTGGGCCAAATTGAACTTTCCTATATAGTAGGATGCCCAATGATTATAAAACAAGTGGAATTCAAGTGAGCCAAGATGGTTTTCATATAGGAATAGCTTGGCTTCTTATTCAAAAGTTCCCATTGTAATGTATGGCTGTCAGGGTGCCATATTTTAGGATTTATATCACTTGGCTCGGGCCAAATTGAATTTTCCTATATAGTAGGATGCCCAATGAGTATAAAACAAGTGGAATTTGGGACAGGGTGACAAGTTTGGTGCTATATTTTATGAATAATATCACTTGGCTCTGGGAAAATTGAACTTTCCTATATAGTAGGATGCTCAATGAGTATAAAACAAGTGGAATTTGGGTGAGCCAAGATGGTTTTCATATAAGAATAGCTTGGCTTCTTTATTCGAAATTTCCCATTGAAATGCATGGCTATCATGGTGCCACGTTTGGCGCCATATTTTATGATTTACATCACTTGGCTTTGGCCAAATTGTACTTTCCTATATAGTAGGATGCCCAATGAGTATAAAACAAGTGGAATTTGGGTAAGCCTAGATGGTTTTCATATAGGAATAGCTTGGCTTCTCATTCAAAATTTCCCATGGAAAGGTATGGATGTGGGTGCCATACTTTAGGATTTATATTTGGTTATATTCTGCTCTTAGGTGTGGACTGGGCTGCTGCCTCCCTTGAGGTGGTCCCAAATGGAACCCCCTTGAAAATAATTTTTACAGGTATAGGGTTGGTGGCGCTGCCCGTCACCCAAAGAGTGATCCTCAACAGTGAATCACTCTTTCTGGGTGAGTGTGCAAGCAGAGAGGGTGTTTTTCACTTCTGTCACCTGAAAAGTGAAGCACTACTTGGGTCGCTTATCCCAGGTGAATAGTGGGGGTATGGAGTGTTTTCCGTGTTCTCTTTACCAAGGAATTTTTCTGTATTGGTTTGTGCTCTTTTATTTAGTCATATTTTAACCCTGTGATTACTTTGCGTTTTGCAAGTACAAATACAAGATTGTGATATTTTCTTATCTGGTCTGCATGTGCTTTCCGGTTAAATCGGAAATCTCCCACATGAAGACCCTGAACATGCGTGACTAATAATTGCTTGTAAAAGATATAAACACAATCTTAAAGGTAATGGAGAATAAACTTAAAAAATTCCAATAAAAATAAAATAAAAATAAATGAAAATAATAATGAAAGTCCAGTGAAAGATTCCTTAAAAAACGGAATCTGGTACATTTAAAAATGATATTCTATTTGGAAGTCCAATCAAAAATATTGCATGTAGTGTCAAAATTTCCAGTGACTTTTGTGCTTTAACCAGAGTGATTCGTGCCTAAATTTGGCCATGAGTATACCATAGAACAAGTGACTTCCGTGCTCCCCTTCAGTTCGCCAGAACCCTGCACCCCTGCAGGGGTAGAAAGAGTGTAGTGAATGCCTAGGCAGTTCAAGGGATAATCACCACCTCCTTGGCTCAATAGATACTGGGGTATCTGGACACCTCAGCCCCTCCAGGGGCTCTCCACCTTGAGTAAATACATTGCAGTGAACACCTCTGTGGCTCCCTATAGGGTATCCTCATGGATGAAAAAGAGAGGCGCTCATAGTGAAGATCTGAATGGTCCGTTTTATTAAAAATAGTTTAACCAGTTACCAACCGGCCTATAGCCAAATGACGGCTGCAGGGCGGTTGGATAAGTCTGGGAGCGCGTACTATGACGTGATCTCAGAAAACCGCTCAAGCACGCCCCCTGGGGCGTGCACATGGGAACATCCGTGACCGCGGCCGTTTACCATGTGATCGCTTCGTCAAATGATGGAGCGATCACATGTAAACAAACCGGCATCATGTCATGACGCCGGTTCCTCCCTCCCCTCTCTGTACCGATCAGTACAGAGGGGGAGGGATTGGATGGCAGCAGCGCTGTGGGCTGGATGTGTAGTGCCCACAGCACTGCTCAGTGACATGTGCAGTCACAGCCATGGATCCATCCATCCATGCTCAGCCATCCCTCCATTCTCAGCATTACCCTGCACTACTCTGCAATTCCCTGTGCAATACTCTGCAATTCCCTGTGCAATACCCTGCAATACCCTGCAATACCCCGCAATACCCTGCAATACCCCGCAATACCCCGCAATACTCTGCAATACCCTGCAATACCCCGCAATACTCTGCAATACCCAGCAATACTCTGCAATACTCTGCAATACACTGCAATACCCTGCAATACCCTGCAATATTCTGCAATACTCTGCAATACCCTGCAATACTCTGCAATACCCTGCAATACCCCGCAATACTCTGCAATACCCCGCAATACTCTGCAAAACCTCGCAATACTCCGCAATACTCTGCAATACCCCGCAATACCCTGCAATAGTCTGCAATACCCTGCAATGCCCTGCAATACGCCACAATACCCTGCAATACTCTGCAATACCCCGCAATACTCCACAATACCCCTCAATACTCTGCAATACCCCACAATACCTGCAATACCCCGCAATAATCTGCCAAACCCAGCCATACTCTGCCATACCCAGCCATACTCTGCCATACCCAGCCATACTCTGCCATACCCAGCCATACTCTGCCATACCCAGCCATGCTCAGCCATGCTGAGCCATACTCTGCCATGCTCAGCCGTACTCGACTGTACTCGGCCTCTGTATGTGGCCAGACTGTGGAAGTCTCACACATGTGGTATCGCTGTACTCAGGAGGAGTAGGAGAATCTATTTTGGGGTGACATTTTTGGTATGTACATGCTACGTGTTAGAAATATTGTATAAATGGACAACTTTGTGTTAAAAAAAATCCGTTTTAACCACTTCCCACCCGCCGGCCGTCATATGACGTCCTTGACTTTGTGCGGGGATATCTGAATGATGCCTGCAGCTACAGGCATCATTCAGATATCAGCTTTTTCAGCCGGCAATTCCCTACACCATAAGAATGATCATAGCGGCTGTTCCACTGCTTGATCATTCTTACGGGAGGCGAGAGGGGACTCCCCCCCTCCCGCCGCCCTCAGGTGCTTCTACTGACTCACCGCTACGATCGAAGCCAGGATTGTTTTTTTTGTTTTTTTTTTTATTTCAGGTTTCCCAGCCTAGAGGTGAGATGTGGGGTCTTATCTCACTGTAAAGAGGACCTGTCATGCCACATTCCTATTACAAGGATGTTTACACTCCTTGTAATAGGAATAAAAGTGATCAAAAAATTTATTTTTTGGACAAAAGCGTCAAACTAATATAAATAAAGTAAAATGAACAATAAAAAAAAATATTTTTTTTTTTTCCCCCGTGTCCTCGCGTGCTCGCATGCAGAAGCGAACGCATACTTAAGTCCCGCCCACATATGAATATGGTGTTCAAACCACACATGTGAGGTATCGCTGCGATCGGTAGAGCGAGAGCAATAATTTTGGCCCTAGACCTTCTCTGTAACTCAAAACATGTAACCAGTAAAAAATTTTAAAGCGTTGCCTATGGGGATTTTTAAGTAGCGAAGTTTGGCACCATTCCACGAGCGTGTGCAATTTTGAAGGGTGACATGTTAGGTATCTATTTACTTGGCATAACTTCATCTTTCACATTATGCAAAAACATTGGGCTAACTTTACTGTTTTGTTTTTATTTTAAGCACAAAACTGTTTATTTTCCAAAAAAAAGCGTTCGAAAAATTGCTGTGCAAATACCGTGCTAGATAAAAAGTTGCAACGACCGCCATTGTATTCTCTAGGTTCTTTGCTAAAAAAACATATATAATGTTTTGGGATTCTATGTAATTTTCTAGCAAATAAATGATGATTTTTACATGTAGGAGAGAAATGTCAGAATTGGCCTGGGCACGCCAGAACGCCTGAAGGTGCTCTGTGCATGTTGGGCCTCTGTATGTGGCCACGCTGTGTAAAAGTCTCACACATGTGGTATCGCCGTACTCAGGAGTAATAGCAGAATGTGTTTTGGGGTGTAATTTGTGGTATGTATATGCTGTGTGTGAGAAATAACCTGATAATATGACAATTTTGTGAAAAAAAAAGAAAAAAAAATCTTGATTTTGCAAAGAATTGTAGGAAAAAATGACAACTTCAAAAAACTCATCATGCATCTTTCTAAATACCTTGGAATGTCTTCTTTCCAAATAGGGGTCATTTGGGGGGTATTTGTACTTTTCTGGCATGTTAGGGTCTCAAGAAATTAGATCAGTACTTCAGATGTGATCAATTTTCAGATATTGGCACCATAGCTTTTGGACTCTATAACTTTCACAAAGACCAAATAATATCCACCGATTTGCGTTATTTTTACCAAAGGTATGTAGTGGTATAAATTTTGGCCAAAATATATGAAGAAAAATTACTAATTTGCAAAATTTTATAACAGAAGCGAAGAAAAATGCATTTTTTTACAGAATTTTCGGTCTTTTTTCTTTAATAGCGCAAAAAATAAAGAACCCAGCAGTGATTAAATACCACCAAAAGAAAGCTCTATTTGTGTGAAAAAAAAGGACAAAAATTTAATGTGGGTACAGTGTTGCATGACTGAGTAATTGTCATTCAAAATGTGAGAGCACCGAAAGCTGAAAATTGGTCTGGTTATTAAGGGGGTTTAAGTGCCCAGTGATCAAGTGGTTAAAAATGGTTTACGGATAAAGTTTGACACTGTCAGGTCTAACAGCTGACATATCCTGGTTGCTGACAATAAGCTCCGGACCGGCGTGCTTTCCACGGACCGAAACTTTGCAAACTGGAAGTGACGTGAGTGTATACCAAGCTCTACCTTACGCGTTTCGTCATAAGATGTCATCTGAGGCGGTGCCATCTTAGTACACCTCACGTTTAGTTATAGTGCGTGGTCTGCAGGGTCCACCCTTACGGGGGCGGGTTTAGAATTGGAAACAGCTGATGCCCACAGGTTTCCTCTATACACCCTTAATGTTAGCTTCCTATGGTTGCTAGGTTACTCCCTTTGTATCACAAAGGGATGTGTTGTTACAATCATCATTTGTATTTACCTATGCTGATCGTGATACAACCCTGGTTACCCCCACCCCCAAAACATCCCCGGTGGTCAAATTTAGAACAACCTCCTGCAACCTCGCTCTTAGTTACAAATCAGATATTATCCAGTAAACATACATAATATATATATATATATATATATATATATACAATTGTAAAACAATATTAATACTGGAAAGAGTCTTACAGTAGTACTGGAATGGAGTAATGCACCCTCCATTACTCAGTATGTTGTAATATATTTTGAGGTAATACTGTATTAGCGTTTTTTAGCTTATTACTTTCGTTTTAATTTTGTATGGTGTTGGTTTAAACTTACTTTGCAAATAGATAAAAGCAGTATATTTCAATATATGACCTTAGATTACCATACATGGTTCCCACCCCTCCAGTGTGCTCACCACGTACTCTTAAACTTTCCCTCTTTTCTTATAAGAAAACTCATAAGTAGAAACAAAAGGTTTCACTACCCTGTCTATCTTATCTCGGGTATGCTATGATACTGAACACTGATGTTTCAGAGAAAATAATAAACATTTTTATATTTTTATGCTTGGAAGTTTGATATAGGGCACAGGATAATGATAATAATAATCATGTTCAGAAGTTTGATATGAAACAGTTGAGGTCAATGTCCAGGTTAAGGCCCCCCCGATGCCAGGGACTCCAACCTATATATCCACCTTGTCTCGTTCTGTGAGACAAGGACTTTTCTATTGCTGCCTTTCCAGTGATAATTAATTTGATCTATCCCATAGAAAATCAGTCCTGTGGGGTCCCTGTCATGTACTTCCTTAAAATGCCTTGAAAGGCTATGTTTCGGGAACCCTTTCCTTATGTTGTTGATATGCTCCCTGATCCTCACACATAGAGGGCAGGTGGTCCTGCCCACATATTGGAGGTGACAGGGGCACTCAACAACAGGTGACATGGGTACTGTTACATGTGATCAACTCTTTTATTTGGTACTCCTTGTTGTTGACCCTAGATTTGAATGACTCTTTTTTCCGTGGCTGCTTTTTGCTTACTCTGCATGGGAGACATTTTTGGCACCTATAGAATCCTTTCATTCCCGCAAATAGTTTTACAGGTCTTGGGGGATTGATTACATTATAAACTATGTGGTTTCTGAAAGTGGGAGTTCTTCTATACACAAATCAGTTTTTTTTTTTGGTAGGATCAAGGATAGGATTCTGTCTTCTTTCAGGATGGGCCAGTACTTTCTAATTATGTGTTCTATTGATTGATATTGGGTATTAAACCCTGTAACGTATGCCACATCCATGTAGTTTTCTGCTTTGTTATCTTTCTTAACCAATAGCATGTTCTTATCCATTTTCTTTACCTCAGTTTTCAATTTGACTAGATTCTTCTCCTGATAACTTTTTTCTTGGAATCTTTTTGTCATAATATCAGCTTGTGCTTCATAGTCTTCTAGTTTATGACAGTTTCTTCGCAATCTTATCAATTGGCCTTTGGAGATGTTCCTTTTTTCCACTTCAGGTGGTGGTAACTTGAAGTTGGTATGTACCCGTTGTGGTCCATTGTTTTAAAAAATGTTTTTGTGTATAGATCACTTCCTTCCTTAACCATTTCCGGTCCGCGCTGTAGCCATCATTCGGCTACAGCGCAGACCTACATTGCCAGGAGTACATCAATAGACGTCCTCCCCTTTCCTCGCTCTCTGCACGCCCTCGCAAACGCGCATCAGGGAAAATCTGTGCTGGTCTGTATACCTTGGACACAGACAATCACAGATCGCTGTAAATGGCCAATCACAGCGGCCATTTACTATGCAATCGGCGTGGCCAATGAGAGATGATCTCATATGTAAACATATGAGATCATCTCTCATTGACAGCCCTCCCTCCTCACACAGAGACCGCGTATGAGGAGAGATAGGATCTGTGCTTATCTTTAAGTTTTTCAAAAGCATTACAGTTAAAAAAATCAACATATAGTGCCCAAACAGTGCCCAATCAGTGTCCAATCAGTACCACAGTGCCAATTAGGATCAGTGCCATCTATAATTAGTGCCCATCTGTGCCCACCTGTGCCCATCTGTGCCATCAGTGCCCATATGTGGCATCAGTGATCAGTGCCCATCTGTGCCATCTCATCGGTGCACATCTGTGCAATCAGTGCACATCTGTGCCACCTCATCAGTGCACATCTGTACCACCTCATCAGTGCCCATCTGTGCCACCTCATCAGTGCATATCTGTGCCAATCGGTGCCCATCTGTGCTGCCTCATCAATGCACATCTGTGCAATCAATTAGTCAATCAATCAGTGAACATCTGTGCCACCTCATCAGTGCTCATCTGTGCCGGTTCATCAGTGCCCATCTGTGCCACCTCATCAGTACATATCTGTGCCCATCTGTGCCGCCTCATAAGTGTACATCTGTGCAATCAATCAGTGCACATCTGTGCCGCCTCATCAGTGCTCATCTGTGCCACCTCATCAGTGCTCATCTGTGCCACCTCATCAGTGCATATCTGTGCCACCTCATCAGTGCATATCTGTGCCATCTCAACAATGCATATCTGTGCCACCTCATCAGTGCACATCTGTGCCGCCTTATCAGTGCACATCTGTGTGATCAATCAGTGCTCATCTGTGCCACCTCATCAGTGCTCATCTGTGCCACCTCATCAGTGCATATCTGTGCCACCTCATCAGTGCATATCTGTGCCATCTCAACAATGCATATCTGTGCCACCTCATCAGTGCACATCTGTGCCGCCTTATCAGTGCACATCTGTGTGATCAATCAGTGCCCATCTCTGTCGCCTCATCAGTGCACATCTGCGCGATCAGTGCCCATCTGTGCCACCTCATCAGTGCAAATCTGTGCCATAAATCAGTGCACATCAATGCACATCTTTGCTCATCAGTGTTGCCTCATCAGTGCCCATCAGTGCAGGCTTAGCACACATCTGTGCCATCTCATCAGTGCAGGCTTATTAGCACACATCTGTGCAGGCTCATCAGTGCCATCTCATCAGTACCCATCACTGCAGGCTTAGCACACATCTGTGCAGTCTCATCACCACCACCATGTCCAAAATATCCTATTATGCCCATCCCTACGATTGGAGAGACCTAACAGTGGAGTTAAAGGTTTTTTTTGGCCTCACGTTTTGTATGGGACTCATCAAAAAAAATGAATTGCATTCCTATTGGTCAACCCACCCCATCCACCACATGCTGATCTTCTCTGTGGTAATGCCCAGAACCAGATATCTCATGATCATGAGGTTCCTACATTTCAATGATAATACCCAGTGCCCTCCCTGAAATTACCCAAATTATGACAGGCTTTACAAAATTCAGCCACTACTAAATTATTTTTCAGAAATATTCCTCCAGTTGTTTATCCCGGACCAACACATATGTGTAGATGAGTCCCTTGTTAAATTTAGCGTCAGGCTTAAAATCAAGTAATTTATCCCCAGCAAAAGGGCCCTCTATAAGGTGAAGGAGTACAAATTATGTGACCAATTATGTGATCATAGTGTACGAAGGGAAGGACACCCAGCTGCACCCCCCTAAAAACTACTTGGGATCAAGCAGGAAAGTTGATTGGGACCTCATATACCCCCTACTCGAGAAAAGATACCACTTGTATGTAGACAACTTCTACACAAGTATGTCCCGTTCCACAACCTTCACCGGAAGATGTGGCACCCTAAGAAAGAACTGGAAGGGCTTTCCTCAAAGACTTGTCAATATGAAGTTGAGAAGAGGAGAGACGGCAAGTCTGCGAAACAAGGAGATTCTGGCAGTGAAGTGGAGGGACAGAAGGATGTCTACATGTTGTCTTCGATCCACAATAATAACCATTGTGGTAATCCCCAGAAGGAATGGCCCCATCCAAAAGCATACATGAGTTTATGAATACAATTTGTTCATGGGGGAGTCGACTTCAACGACCAAATGCTCAAACCATACCTTGCCACAAGACGGACATACCATTGGTATAAAAAGTAGCAATTTATTTTTTTCATTTGGCCATATACAACTCCAATATAATTTACCACAGCTCCACCCAAAACCCCCAACCCTTCCTTGGCTACCAGGAGGAAATTTACACTGCCCTTATATTCTCGAACGGCCCACCAGAAAACATCTGATCAGATGTTCTTAGTCGACTCTTCGAAAGCCACTTTCCCGATAAAATCCCTCCCAAATCAACAGGCCAAAGACGTCAAAAAAGATGTAAGGTGTGTACCAGTGGAGGAGTCAAAAGAGACACATCTTATTATTGCCCCCATTGTCCTTCCCAACCAGGCCTCTGCATAGGTGACGGTTTTCACCCTTGCCATACTTCAGTAAATTATTAGTGAAGTATGGTGAACGTAATCCTCAGTTCCTGCCATTTACCCTCACACCCCTTATGCCACTACCTGCTCTGTAACTGACCCTGGCTTGTTATTCGACCACGCTTCTGCCTGCTGATTCTGTACATACCTCTGCCTGATCTGGAACTGACCCTGGACTGTTATTCGACCATGCTTCTGCATAACGATTCTGTACATACCTCTGCCTGATCTGGAACTGACCTTGGACTGTTTGACCATGTTATTTGCCTGCCTCTTGGACTGATCTTGTACCCTGCAACTGGACTAGTGGGATTCAACACAGGGGTGTCACATATGTGAGGGGCTCCAGAATAGTTTTTCTGGATGAAGAAAACAATTTTTGTTGTTTTCTCATTCCTAGATTAGGGTCTGGAGACTCGGAGGCTTCAAAGATATTTGAGTGGGAGAAGCCTCTGACCCTGTCCCCATTCTGTTCTGAATGAGGCCTTACTTCTGCCTGCTGCCTGTAGAACTTACTGCCATCATGCCTCTGCCTGTCGCACTGACCACAGCACATGGACCATGTTCCTGCCTACTACCAGGACCAATATTTTTGACACTGCTGACAATATGTCTGTCTGCACTGACCCTGGACTGTACATGGACAGTATCCCTGCCTGCTGCCTGGACAATTGTGTTTGCCGTTGCTGACCAAGTCCCTGCCTGCTGCCTGGACCAGTGCTATCCTCCTGTGGACAACTGCACTACTAAAACCACAGGTAATCTTTTGTTTACCCTTTGCTCAGCATAATGTATTTTGGGGCGTAATTCTTGGTATGTGCATGCAATGTGTCCCTGGAACACCTGACGGTGTTCCTTGCATGTTGGATCTCTCTATGTGGCCAGGCTGTGTAAAAGTCTCACACTTTTGGTATCGCCATACTCAGAAAGAGTGTCAGAATGTATTTTGGGGTGTCATTTTTGCTATGTAAATGCTATGTGTTGGAAATATCCTATAAACTGACAACTTTGTGTAAAAAAATGCATTTTCATTTTTTTCCGCATTTTCCAAAAACATCTGGAAAAAATGAATCATTCAAAAGACTCATTATGCCTCATAGATTATACATTGGGATGTTAGCTTTGCAAAATGGGGTCATTTCCATTGTCCTGGTGCTCCAGGGCCTTCAAAAGTGTAATAGGTAGTCAACAAGTTAGATGTGTAATTTATGCTCCTTGAACACCTGATGGTGCTCCCTGCATGTTGGGCCTCTGTATGTAGCCAGGCAGTGAAAAAGTCCCACACATATGGTATCGTAATACTCAGGAGGTGTAGCAGAATGTATTTTGGGGTATCATTTGTGGTATGCACATTCAATCTGAGAGAAAAAAACTATTACAATGACAATTTTGTAAAAAAAAATAAAAAATTACATAAAATCCTAATTTTGCAAAGAATTGTGGGAAGAAATGACAACTTCAAATAACTCACCATGCCTCTTACTAAATACCTTGGAATGTCTACTTTCCAAAAAGGGGTCATTCAGGGGGCATTTGTACTTTCCTGGCTTGTTAGGGTCTCAGGAAATGAGATAGGCTGCCAGTACATCAGATGTGATCAATTTTTTATGATTTGCTCCATGGCTTGTAGACTCTATAACTTTCACACAGACCACATAATATCCACTAATTTGGGTTATTTTTACCAAAGATATGTAACAGTATAAATTGTGGTCAACATTTATGAAGAAAACTTGCTAATTTGCAAAATTTTATCACAGAAACGAAGAAAAATTAGTTTTTTTTCAAAATTTTTGGTCTTTTTTCATTTATAGCACAAAAAATAACAAACCCATTTGTATGAAAAAAAGGACAAAAAAAATCATTTAGGTACAGTGTTGCATGACTGAGTAATTTTCATTCAAAGTGTGGGAGCACTGAAAGCTGAAAATTGGTCTGGGCAGGAGGGAGGTTTAAGTGCCCAGTAAACAAGTTGTTAAATATCTGTAAATCTAGATAGTCAATTTGTTGGTGGTCCCACTTCCCTGTAAACGAGATCCCATACTTATTGTGGTTGATTCCTCTAAGGAACTCCTCAAACGATTCTGCTGTTCCTTCCCTTAAGATAATTATATCATCTATGTATCTTTGGTAAAGCTTAATTTGGGGTATTTTTTTGCCATAGATGTGTTTTTCTTCCCACATATTCATAAAATATGTATCTATTGAGCCAAGGAGGAGGTGATCATCCCGTGAACTGCCGAGACCCTCTTTACACGCTTTCTACCCCTGCAGGGGTGCAGGGCTCTGGTGAGTGGGGAACTAAAGGGGAGCACGGAATTCACTTGTTCTATGGTACACTCGTGGCCAAATTTAGGCAAAAATCACTCTGTTTAAAGCACAAAAGTCACTGGAAATTTTGACACTACATGCAATATTTTTGATTGGACTTCAAAATAGAATATGATTTTTAAATGTACCAGATTCCGTTTTTTAAGGAATCTTTCACTGGGCTTTCATTATTATTTTCATTTCGTTTCTTCTATGTTTTTATTGGAATTAGGGATGAGCTTCGAGTTCGAGTCAAACTCATGTTTGATTCGAACATCGGCTGTTCGCCAGTTGGCCGAACAGCGAACAAATAGGGGTGTTCACGGCAAATTCGAAAGCCGCGGAACACCCTTTAAAAGTCTATGGGAGAAATCAAAAGTGCTAATTTTAAAGGCTTATATGCATGGTATTGTCATACAAAGTGTTTGGGGACCTGGGTCCTGCCCCAGGGGACATGGATCAATGCAAAAAAAAGTTTTAAAAATGGTCGTTTTTTTGGGAGCAGTGATTTTAATAATGATTAAAGTGAAACAATAAAAGTGTAATATTCCTTTAAATTTCTTACCTGGGGGGTGTCTATAGTATGTCTGCAAAGGGGCGCATGTTTCCCGTGTTTAGAACAGTCTGACAGCAAAATGACATTTCAAAGGAAAAAAAGTCATTTAAAACTACTCGTGGCTATTAATGAATTGTCGGTCTGACAATACACATAAAAGTTAATTGATAAAAATGGCATGGGATTTTCCCACAGGGGAACCCCGAGCCAAAATTTAAAAAAAAATGGCTTGGGGGTCCCCCTAAATTCTATACCAGGCCCTTCAGGTCTGGTATGGATATTAAGGGGAACCCCACGCCAAAATTAAAAAAAAATGGCGTGGGGGACCCCCTCAAAATCCATACCAGACCCTTCAGGTCTGGTATGGATTTTAAGGGGAACCCCGAGCCAAATGTTTTTTAAAAAATGGCTTGGGGTCCCCCTAAAAATGAATACCAGACCCTTATCCGAGCATGCAACCTGGCAGGCTGCAGGAAAAGAGGGGGGAGAGAGAGCGCCCCCCCTCCTGAACCGTACCAGGCCACATGCCCTCAACATAGGAAGGGTGCTTTCAGGTACTTTTGTACCCCCTTACCATTTCACACAGGGGAGCGGGATCTTGGGGTCCCCTTGTTAAAGGGGGCTTCCAGATTCCGATAAGCCCGCAGCCCGCAGACCCCCACAACCACCGGCATGGGTTGTGGGGATGAGGCCCTTGTCCTCATCAACATGGGGACAAGGTGCTCGGGGGGGGCCCCAAAGCACCCTCCCAATGTTGAGGGCATGTAGCCTGGTACGGTTCAGGAGGGGGTTGCTCTCTCGTCCCCCCTCTTTTCCTGCGGCGTGTCAGGTTGTGTGCTCGGATAAGGGTCTGGTACGGAATTTTGGGGGGACCCCACGCCATTTTTTAAAAAAATTTTGGCACGGGGTTCCCCTTAAAATCCATACCAGACCTGAAGGGCCTAGTATGGAATTTAGGGGGACCCCCATGCCATTTTTTTAAAAAATTTTGGTTCGGGGTTCCCCTGTGGGGAAATCCCATGCTGTTTTTATCAATGAACTTTTATGTGTATTGTCGGACCGACAATTCATTAATAGCCGTGAGTAGTTCTAAACACGGGAAACATGCGCCCCTTTACAGGCATACTATAGACACCCCCCATGTATGAAATTTAAAGGATTATTACACTTTTATTGTTTCACTCTAAGCATTATTAAAATCACTGCTCCTGAAAAAACATCCATTTTTAAAACTTTTTTTTGCATTGATCCATGTCCCCTGGGGCAGGACCCAGGTCCCCAAACACTTTTTATGACAATAAATTGCATATAAGCCTTTAAAATTAGCACTTTTGATTATTCATATTCGAGTTCCATAGATTTTAACGGTGTTCGCGTGTTCGAACAAATTTTTTGCAAGTTCGCATGTTCTGGTGCGAACCGAACAGGGGGGTGTTCGGCTCATCCCTAATTGGAATGTTTTAAGTTTATTCTCCATTACCTTTAAGATTGTGTTTATATGTTTTACAAGCAATTATTAGTCACGCATGTTCAGGGTCTTCATGTGGATGAATACCGATGTTTTTGTTTTGTTTTTTTAGTATAATCCTTTATTCAAAAGATTTTTTCATTTATAACCAGCATATACATAATAACAAAAAAGGAAATAAGCCTATTTTAGAATTAAAAAAAAGTCAAGACCAACATCGCTAAGCAGATATAACAAATAAACCAACAATAGCACTTATTAAATTCGTAATCTAAAAACTAATAATAGGAGGTCGGTATGGATTATGAATTAATACACAACCCTAATGAAAATTCATTATAAAAAAAAAATAGTAACCGCCAAAGTATAGCTGAATTGCAAAAATTACATCAATTGTTAACCTATAATACGTACACCTTGACTTATCTACGTTAGGATAGAAGAAACCTTTCTCCTGGCCCCAACATTGGGGGTCAGAAGACAAAATCTACCGAAAAAACAAAGAGAGAAAGAGAAAAAAAAGAGACCCTGACCAACTAGCACTGGCTCAAACCCTTCAGAGCTTCCAACACCCTAACCCCGCCCCCCTCCCAAACCTTCCCCCTCCAACCCAGCCCACCCAACCTAGACGGAAATGCAATCATTATACTGGGATGTACACGAAAAGGTTGTCCATGGCTGCCAGGTGTCCCTACACTCCTCCTCTCTACCATAGAGAGACACTGTCATAGATTCCATTGTCCTAATTTCATCTATCCTAGAGAACCAATGTTTCCAAGAGGGAGTAATCATGGACTTCCTCAAGTCTGGAATACATGCTTGGGCAGCATTCAGCATTTGCGCTATCAATGTCTTTTTATAATAATGAAGGGGCAGCTAATTTAAATGCAAGAGATATCCCAAGGGGTCCGTACCAAGGTCGACTAATGTCAATTGTTTAATCATGTTCCTCACTTCATTCCAAAATGATGTAATTAAAGGGCACAGCCAGAAAATATGTAATAGTGTCCTTGTCTCTTTGTTGCAATGCCAGCATAGCTTAGAGGTTTGCGGATAGAGTTTATTAAGTAGGGCCAGAACCCTGTACCACCTGACCAATAGCTTGTATCCCTGTTCTTGAAACCAGCTTGCTATGGATGATTTATGAGCCAGTGATAATCCTACTAATTTGCGGTCTTGTGAAAAAAATCTCAAGGTCCTCTTCCCAGCGGCGTATATACTAAGGAATTTGACCATGTGGAGGCTCAATAATCTGTTTATACAGAAGAGACAACATATGTGGTACATGTTCCCCCGCCGCACATAGGCGCTCAAAGGATGTCAGTGGCCTAACATATGATTCCGCTTCTGGTATAGACCTTAAATAATGTGACAATTGAAAAGCAGACCAAGGGCTCGAGGGAGGCTGTGAGAGAGTAGAAAGTTCTTGCAAAGACATCCAGTCCTGTTGGGTAACAAAGTGCATGCATCTAGATATACCTAGTCCTATCAACCCCCAAAGCTGTTTATTATCACATCCAGGAATGTGGATGAAGTCTGGATTCTGAATCACCGGTGTTAATGGGGATGGATAGGGAGAAAGGCATTTTGATGAGAGTATGTTGGTAAGAACTGCGATTGTAGCCCCGATTGTAGGATGCCTCTTCAATCCCAGATAATATTTATAAGGAACCCATGGGAGTGCAGACAGAGCAATCGATGAGGCATGTTGTTCCACTTGCACCCACAGTTTGGTCTGCGAGGGGGTGCACCATGACACCACTCTGGACAGGTGTAAGGCTCGATAGTATGAGATTAGGTCAGGCAGACCAATACCCCCCCTCCCCCCGTGATTTAGGCAAAACCAACGAGTAGTGAATTCTAGCGACTTTACTGCTCCAGATAAATTTAGTTAACAGTGTCTGACACGAGAGAAAAAAGGCTTGAGGTAGTTTAATAGGTATCGCTTGCATTAAATATAAAATCTGAGGGAGTAGTGTCATCTTAAATGTATTGCACCTCCCAGACCACGTGAGGGCAAGGGTCTACCATAGTTGAAAATGTGATCGCATTTTCAATAATAATGGGCAAAAGTTTGTCCCATATAGTAAGGCCATATCCGGGGTCAATTTGACCCACAGGTATTTCAAAAAGGACTGACCATTTGAACTGTTAGACACCTTGTAGGTTAGCAATACACTCCTTAGAAAGGAGGATACTCATTACTTCACATTTAGTGTAATTTATAGAAAAATTAGAAAGATCCTCCTACTGAGCTAAACATTGAAGTAGACGTTGTAATGAAACCTCCGCATTAGTAGGAAAAAATAGGAGATCATTCACATATGTGGCAATTTTATGCTCCATATTTGAGACCTGAAGTCCAGTGATCAAAGGGTCTGATCTAACTTTGCAAAGAAAAGGTTCTAAGGTTAGCACAAACATTAAAGGAGAAAGGGGATAACCCTGTCTCGTCCCATTAGACAATGAGAAATACTCTGATCAGGCCCCATTAACCAATAAGGCCACAGTAGGGCCAGTGTATAATGCCTGAATCCAAGACTGCATTCATTCCTCCAGGCCAATATATCTAATGCCGCGTACACACGAGCGAAATGTCCGACAGAAAAAGTCAGACGGAAGCTTTTCATTGTCTATTTCGACCATGTGTATGCCTCATCGGACTTTTTTTTTACGAAAATTCTGATGGACCTAGAAATGGAACATGTTCTAAATATTTCCGCTGGAACCAATTCCTATCGGGAAAACTGCTCGTCTGTATGCTGTTCCGACGTACCAAAAACGACGCATGCTCTGAAGCAAGTACGAGACGAAAGCTATTGGCTACTGGCTATTGAACTTCCTTTTTCTAGTCCCGTCGTACGTGTTGTATGTCACCGCATTCTGGATGGTTGGACTTTGGTGTGACCGTGTGTAGGCAAGACAGCTTGAGCGGAATTCCGTCGGAGTTCCGTCTGAGAGACCTTCGGAGAAACCTTCGGAGTTTATTCCGACGGCAAAACCGGTCCTGTGTACTGGGCATTGAAGTGGATCGTAGAAATTGCCAATCCACGCGGTCAAATGCCTTTTCAGCGCCTGTTGATAAAAGTAGGAAGGGTCGGCCCTCCGAGTGTGCAATGTGAATCAAATCTATTGCCCTTATAGTGTTATCCCTGGCCTCTCTCTGAGGAATAAAGCCTGCCTGATCTGCATGGATAAGGTGAGGAAAATGTGGCAGTAACCTATTCGCGAGGATTTTTGAGAATAATTTTACATCAACATTTAAAAGTGCTATAGGCCGATAATTCCCACATTGAGTATGATCTTTATCCTGCTTGGGGATCACAATAATGTGGGCATCCTCTGTTAACTTACCATTAACTGAAATGGAATTATAGGCACGTAAAAAATAAGGAGGGAGGACGTCCTGGAAAGTTTTATAGTACATTTAGGCCCTAATTTAGAGGATTCTATTACCAAGGCCAGTTCTTTATTTGTTATAGGGGCGTCCATCCCTGCAATCACCTTTAACGGAAGTGGGGGCATACCCCATGATGTCAAAAAGGAAGATATCAAGTCTGCCCAGGTGGGCAGGGCCATTTGAAGGAATTTGGGGACCCCAAGCAAAATAGACATGGAGGCCCCCCAATCCCCCCCCCACGCACGCACGCAAAGCCTACAGGAATCAGAGCATAGCGATACAGTTTAAGTTCACCAACACTTTATATAAATAAAAAAGGTTTACAGTGCAAATACTGCTGTTGCATATAATATGCATAAAATTTGAACATTTTCAACAATTGAACATTTGCAAAAAAACACCACTGTACCATAAAATCAAATATACATTAAAAAAGTGCACAATAACTAAATTCAACATGCTTAAAACACACGCATATCTCATATATAATGAGGAGAGCAAAAAAAAAAAAAGATTTACCATAGCTTTACCATAGAAACAATTACCATAGCTTTCTTTCCATTTTCTTTCTTTACCATCCCATTTCCATCTTATTGCTTATTTTTTGAATCAGGTAATATGTAAAGCTTTTTGCAAAAATTTACAAAGCAGAGAAAAGACTCTACAGTAGAATAGAGTCTTTTCTCTGCTTTGTAAATTTTTGCAAAAAGCTTTAATAAATATTACCTGATTCAAAAAAGAAGCAATAAGATGGAAATGGGATGGTAAAGAAAGAAGAAAATGGAAAGAAAGCTATGGTAATTGTTTTTATTATGGTCAGCAAGTATTTATATTTCTAAATGGGTCTTGATGACCCCCCTCCCTACCGTGTACCGCGCGGCAGGAGATTCAGTTTTCTGTTCCTGGCTGGCTGGACTGAAAGGAAGTGAGCACTCAGTGTGTGCACTTCCTGTCAGTCTGGCCGGGAACAGGAAACTGAATCTCCTGTACCGCACGGACTGCAGGCAGGGCTGGTGCAAGGATTTTTGACACCCTAGGCGAAACCTAATTTTGCCGCCCCATTGGCTCCCCCCCTGACTCCACCCCCTTTGCCCTGCCCATGTATACGGTGAAGGTGGCGGGGGAGATGTTTGCGGTGCCTCCACTATTTCTTCTGCCGTGGTCCACAGGCCCCCACCTGCACCTGGCCTGAAGACAAATACTGGCTGCACCGGCTCGCTTCCTCATACCAGCCGTAGCCTGCAGGTATACAGGCAGGCTAGGATGGTATACAGGCAGGCTAGAACGGTATACAGACAGGCTAGGATGGTATACAGGCAGGCTAGGATGGTATACAGGCAGGCTAGAACAGTATACAGGCAGGCTAGGACGGTACATAGGCAGGCTAGGACGGTATATAGGCAGGCTAGGACGGTATACTGGCAGGCTAGGATGGTATATAGACAGGCTAGAATGGTATACAGGCAGGCTAGGATGGTATACAGGCAGGCTAGAACAGTATACAGGCAGGCTAGGATGGTATACAGACAGGCTAGGACGGTATACAGACAGGCTAGGACGGTATACAGACAGGCGAGGACGGTATACAGACAGGCGAGGACGGTATATAGGCAAGCTAGGAAGGTATACAGACAGGCTAGGATGGTATACAGGCAGGCTAGGATGGTATACAGGCAGGCTAGAACAGTATACAGGCAGGCTAGGACGGTATATAGGCAGGCTAGGACGGTATACCGACAGGCTAGGATGGTATACAGGCAGGCTAGGACAGTATATAGGCAGGCTAAGATGGTATACAGGCAGGTTAGGATGGTATTCAGGCAGGCTAGGACTGTATATAGGCAGGCTAGGATGGTATACAGGCAGGCTAGGATGGTAAACAGGCAGGCTAGGATGGTAAACAGGCAGGCTAGGACGGTATACAGACAGGCTAGGACGGTATATAGGCAGGCTAGGATGGTATATAGGCAGGCTAGGATGGTATATAGGCAGGCTAGGAGGGTATATAGACAGGTCAGAACAGTATACAGACAGACTAGGACTGTATACAGGCAGGCTAGGCCCTAGCCTAGGGGGGAGAGAGAGAGAGAAGAAGGTGATGAGGAAGAGAGGGGGAGGAAAAAGGTGCATAGCACAAAGGGGTGGGAATAGAGACGGGGGTTACTCTGGGGGTCTCACTCACCAATTATGCTCTCCCATTCAGGCTGGTCTCCCCAAGGTCTGTGGCAGCTATTGTTTGAAAACAGAACTCCCCTCACAGCACAGTACAGTGCATTGCATGCATGTGGCTGGAGTGTGGGTGGGCACAAATGGGAGGCGGAGTATTGGATTGGACAAGCAGTGCAGTGAGGGAGGGGTTAGTAGGACAGTGGAGACAGAACACAGCCCGACTCCTGCACAAGCTAGCTGGCTTTCCACGCTCTCACTATATCACTGTGACAGGATGCCAGAGGCTGTGGAGCGCCGGAGCTAGAGGGGAATAGCTATTCTTTATCTCCACTCCACACTGTACAAGTCTTGCTGCCTGGGGGAGAAGACGCTCCTCCCGCAGCTGCCCACACAGACTCCGCCCCTGCTCTCCTTTCTAGTCAGAACACCGGAGCTTGAGTCTGCAGGAGGAAGGAAGAGGAGCTCAGCCACACTACAGGCTGCAGCTTATAGAAATTGCCTGTCCTGTTGCGACGGGCCTGTAGGTGGGGCTTTGCTGGGTTTTAGTGTTTTGTAGATTAATAAGCCTCCAATAAAATTTTTGAAATTCCTGGGCTATAGCCGCTGGGTCTGACAGCTTAGTACCGGACTTGGCCGTAATTTGAGTAATATGTGGTTTCGTTTGTGACCCTTTCAGTACCCTAACTAAAAGAACACCCAGTTTATTTCCGTACTCATAAATAGACTGTTTATATCAGCTCAATTTCTCCCTCACTTTTGAATTTGCGATTTGATTATACTGCTGGCGTAGGGAGAGTAATTCTTTCTGTGTCTGCTTAGCGAGTGTTTTTTTATGAATGGACTCAAGTTTACTAATCCTCAAAAGTAACGTTGCAGCTTCCAGCCGCCTCAGTTTTTTTAGCCTGGCTCCATGTTTAAGAAAGATTCCTCTTATAAAGCATTTATGCGCCTCCCATAGTACTGTCGGAGATGTATTAGATGGGTCATTCTGGCTAAAATAGTCTCCTAAACCCTAAAGAACCTCAGGCATGGTAGTAGGGTCCTTTAACAATGTATCGTTAAGCCTCCAGGACAGGGTCCTTGTAGCCACTATGTTAAAATCTATATCCAAATGAGCCGGTCCATGATCAGCAAACAAAATTGTATCAATCGTGGTTGCTCGAACTCTATCCAGATCTTTTTGTGGAAGGAAAAGGTAATCAGTTCTTGAATATGATGAATGAACTGAAGAAAAAAAAGTATAATCTCTGACATTGGGGTGTTGTAAGCACCACACATCTACCAATTGAAGAAGATTTAATTCTGCCTTTAATCGCTTTAAATAAGAGAATGATAAATGAGATACACCCCTTGAGACATCTAAGAGTGGATCATATGCCAAATTAAAATCCCCATCTACAATCAATATGCCATCACTATGCTCCAAAATCAGTGCAACCAGTGACCTTAAAAAAAGCAACTGATTCCAATTGGGAAAATATACGTTAACCAAGGTTACCCGAGTAGCTCCAATTACGCCCTTAACAATCAAAAATCTACCTTGCTCATCGCTAATGTATGTGCCTAGCAACCATGAAACAGACCTTGCTAGAAGAATACTAACTCCCTTAGCTTTAGAGATTGGTGATGAACTGTGATATACCACTGGGTAGGCTCTGTTATTCAATTTTGGGATTTTCCTGGCATGGAAGTGTGTTTCCTGGAGGAAAACAATCTGACTCTGCATTTTTGTTAAGTCTTTTAATAATCTGGACCTTTTTTCTGGGACATTAAGGCCCTTTACATTATGGAAGGTTAACCTTACCGGAGTGGTCGGTTGTACCCCGAGAGGAAACGGTGCCATGGTTCCCCCTTAAAGAAGTTAGGATAGGGTCGGGGGAGGGGGGAGGGAATGCAGAGGGGAAGCAGCAGGGAGGGGAAAAGAAGAGAAAAAAAACCTCTCCCAACTTAGCCCAAAGGGACTGGGAGAGGCCTATTTGGGGGGTGTGTCTATGGCCTGCTGTGCTGCCGATATCACTACGAATAGCCGGTAATATAGAGCTTCCTCCTCCGAGGGCATTAATGCTAAATAGATACCTCTAAGCCTGATAATAGAAACTGGGGGCCTAACAGATTTCCAAACCCATCCATATAATGCCCGAGCCAGCGTGAACCGTTGAGATATACACTATAGAACAGTACAGGCATAAAGACATAAAAAACACTAAAACGAGAAGTAAAGAGCCTTGGAAGGAAAAAAAACACAAACTCAGGCATGCTCAAGTAGGGTCCAACCAATTAAGAACTTGTATTGGTTAACACCCCAAAAATAAAAATAAGTCTTGCAATTGATCCTAAGTGTGACGTGGAAAGGGCTGGTTGTCTTTTTTGACCCTCAGGTGGAATGGGTGTCCCCAAGAATATGTAGCCCCAGAGGCTTTAATCTGATCTAGGAGTGGACGCATGCATCCTCTCATACGTTGTGTATTCCTTGATATGTCCAAGAGGATCATTATCCGTACTCCTGCTTGTTCAATCTGGCCCATCTGCCATGCTTGACGCATAATCTCATCCTTTATGTTGAAAAAATGGATAAGGCTAAGAACATCTCGTGGACCCAACCCCTGGTTACTCCTATACGGAGTGACTCTATGTACTCTATCTATTATAAGTTCAGCTAATGGGGGTTTGCCCAAGATTTTATTACAGATAGACTGTATTGTGGGTCTCAGTTCTGCGTGTTCAACATTTTCAGGTATACCTCTGAAGCGGATATTATTCCTGTGGCTGTGGTTTTCCAAATCATCTACCTGTAGAAGAATTGAAGTAAACTTTTGTTGCGCTGCAGAATTTGATAATACCAATTCAGCCATACATATGTTCACGTTGTCTACTGCGGAATCTAGGTTAGAGACCCTGGTCTCCACAATATCCTGCTGTTCCCACACCTCTGAAATCTCTTTCAATAGAGCCGCTTCTAAACGTAGCGCCACAGCTTCCATATCTCCTCGGTTTGGTAATAATGCAAGATCTTGTTTAGTAGGGAGTGAAAGCAATATTGCCCTTAACTCAAAGTCTTCTGTCCGTAAATGACAAGGACTTAGTAGAGCTAAGTTTAAAGAATCCTGTTCCTGGTTGTGGATTGACTGTACTCCCAGTCTCCTCTAGAAGTACTGATAAACTTAGTTGGGTGTCAGTAGCTATGTGTTCAGGTACCTCTGTTACTACTGTCCGGGTAGTAGAAAGGGCAATATAGCCAGTAGAGAGGTTCGGTAGCATAGGTGACAGATTCTCAGGTCCGCCCATACTCACTGAATTGTCAGCCAATACCATAGTAGGGGTAAAGGTATCACCACTGTCTCCACTGTTAGTTCCTGTTTCCAGGATTACCATGAGTCCAGGGTTGCCCTCCCCCCCCCGTGCCCTGCTGGACCCCTCTTGAACTGGCAGCTGTTGCCCCCCTGTTGTCAAGTGGGTTTCCAAGGGTGTTCTCATTATCCTGGTGATGCTCCATATTGTCAACAAAAGCTCCTGCAGATTTAGCGTTCCAAGTATTTTAAGCTATTGCTGAGGAAGGAGTAGCTTTAATTTTTGTTTTTGTTTTTGCAAAGATAGAAGTGGAGGCAGAAGCGGGAGTAGAGGTAGATGTTAAGGTAGAGGTAGATGCAGATGGAGCGATAATGATGAAGGCTATTAGGTCTAGACAGTTTAGGCTGTTTAGGCTGTTTGGCTATTGCGCCTGTAATTTGTTCCGCGTGCTTTCTACCCCTGGTCATGTCCTTGCAATATCTTCAGTAACGCAGATTCAACTGATCTGCAGGATTTCCCACTGAAAAAACATTAAGCATTTAGAGGCTGACCCGTCCTGTGAGAGCGATACTGAGGAATGGATTTGGCTGGACTGGGCTTAGGCTAAGCTGAATTGGGCTAGCTTGAAATAACCTACACTGGGGGTGCCAAAATGCCAAAAAAAAGGCTGAGATATAGAACATTTTGTGTTTCCATAACTATGTATATCCATGTATATGTATAAGTATTTAAGTATATAAGGACCCAACCTTTATATTTCCGATTTAACCGGAAAGCACATGTAGACCAGATAAGAAAATATCACAATCTTGTATTTGTACTTGCACATTCATTTTCAAAATGCAAAGTAATCACAGGGAAAAAATATGACTAAATAAAGGAGCACAAACCAATACATAAAAATTCTTTGGTAAAGAGAACACAGAAAACACTCCTAACCTCTAATTTTCACCTGGTATAAGCGACCCAAATAGTGGTTCACTTTCCGGTGACGGAAGTGAAAAACACCCTCCCTGCTTGCACATTCACCCGGAAAGAGCGATTCACTGTGGAGGATCATTCTTCGGGTGACGGGCAGCTAAGCGTGGAATATAACCAAATATACAGTTTTTGATCACCCAAGTGAACTATGGAGAGGTAAATCTACAGATCTTTCCTGATCTATCTGCAGAGACCCTGGCCAGGAGAAGAACTCTCAAGCCACTGCTGGCTCAACTCAGAGCAAATGATGTCTAATATTCATGGGGCTTCCCAGCCTGCCTGATCGGACGCAAGGAAGGTCGCTCGGCGACGCTGCGGTTTCCCGAGGAGACACAAAAATTCTGCCAACACCTGGAAGTGCCACTGGTGGAAATTCCGGGATGGTGGGAAAGATCTGGAACCCAAGATAGTAGGGTGGGGACCCCTACCTGGAAACCAGTCATCAAAATGAAGTGATCATAAATAAGAGACATAAGACTGTATCACGATCATAGAAAGATAACTTTTGGACCATTAACAAAACAAGTGCGGGGGAGGCAGGGGGGTGCGGGCCTAGGGGGGGTGGGGAGGAGGGGGGGAGGGGCCGGAAGTCCGGGGGGAGGCAGGTGGACCCAAGGATGGTACCCCCGAGCTCAACCTCTAAGGGGAGAACCGAGGGGCTTGGAGGAATTAGTAGGGCCACGGTTAATGGGACCATGAGATGGTCCGCTACCCCAAAAAGGGGGGGGGGGGAGGGGAGGGTTGGGGGGAGGACAAGGGGGGGACAAGGGAGGGGCAAGGGTTAGAGGGGGGGGAGGGAGAGACCTGTACTCATGGCACTGCTCCCCGCTTCCTAGAATTAGAAGAGAGGTTCAGCCCACATAGAGGTACATAAATAAGATGACTGGGATAAATTTAATCTCATACAATGTGAGGGGGATTATTGGTTCTCCCATAAAGTGTGCGAACATAATGAGAGAATTGAAACTTCTCAAAGCAGAGGTGGTCTTCTTGCAGGAGACGCACTTTTATGTGGGCAAGAATCAAAGGATACTCTCGAGGGACTTTCCTAAGTGGGAGTACGGGGATTCCCCAACTAAAGGCTCAAAAGGTATAGCTATAGGTTTTGCCAAAGATGTCAGATTTAGGCTGGATGAGAGAATGACTGACCCTGAGGGACGGTCCCTATTTCTCAGGGGCAATCTCAACGGGGTGGAATGTACGCTAGCAAATATCTACTGTCCAAATATCAACCCTGGAAGGTACCTGTTGGGCATTCTCTCAAAATTTGAATGTTTTAAGAGCGGGAGGGCCATCATAGCAGGAGACTTTAATGTGTGCCTTGACCCTGGTAAAGATAGTACGTCGAGTGCCCGGGGGACTGGAGGGATATGGATGAATAAGCTTAAAAAGAAACTGCACCAATGTCAATTGTCAGACATTTGGAGGCTGCAACACCGAATGAAAGAGATTATTCCTACTACTCCCACGTACACTCGACGTACTCTAGACTAGATTTTTTTTTGGTGGAACCTGGTATATAAATGAAGTAGAGGGCACAAGAATTGGGTCAATAACATTCTCTGACCATGCCCCAGTGAGCCTTCAGTGGAAACTAGTTAAAGGGAATTCTCCCCCTAATAGCTGGAAACTAAATGAGGACCTACTATATGATAGAGATATCGATCAGCGCATTAAGGAGGAAATTGAATTCTATTTTAAAACTAACTCGATGGGGGAAACCTCAGAAGCTGTAGTATGGGAGGCCCATAAAGCATATATCAGAGGCATTATAATAAAGGCGGGCTCAGAAAGGAAAAAAATGGAGGCCAAGGAAAGACTCGCCTTACAGAAAAACATTCAGGAGCTAGAACAACAGCATAAGCAAACAGGGGAAAAGGAGATAATGGTGGACTTACATAAGAGTAGAGAGGCCATGCATGAGCTTATAGAATTAGAGAACCGTAAGGTATACAACCGGGTTAAAAAAGAAAGATACATAGGAGGTAACAGACCCGGAAAACTGCTGGCCAGGGTCCTAAGTAAAAAGAAAAATAGTAACTACATTGACAAAATAAAAACTAAAACAGGTGAGATTGCCTATAAAGATAAAGACATTGCAAGGACCTTCCAGGAGTTTTACGGGGGGCTGTATGCCATAAATAAAGATACAAGTATCAAAGAAAGGGAAGAAAAACAAGTGAAAATCAAAAATTATCTAAAAAACAGCGGCCTGGCTAATCTCTCAGAAAGAGAACAAGCCGCCTTAGAAGCCCCCTATATGGAACTTGAAGTGAGAAAAGCGCTCAAAGGGATGCAATTGGGAAAAAGCCCAGGTCCGGATGGACTGACGGTGCTCTATTATAGAAAATATCAGGATTACCTGATACCAAAAATGTGCTCTTATATGAATGACACTGGGGACAAAGGAGAAATGAGAAAGAAGCTTTGGCAGCTAATATCGCTGTCATTCCAAAGGAAGGTAAAGATGGTTCACTATGTTCAAGCTACAGGCCGATATCCCTCCTAAATGTAGATACGAAAATATATGCGAAAGTAATTGCGGACAGATTAAAACCTATAATAGAAAGGATCATACACCCAGATCAGGTAGGGTTTGTGCCAGGCCAACAAGGAAGGGATAATAGCATCAAGACCCTCCTGGCAGGGCAACAGATGAAGAAAAGTGGAGTCCCAGGTCTACTCTTATCAATAGATGCTGAAAAAGCATTCGATAGATTGGACTGGGACTTCATGATGGGCACACTAGAGGAGATGGGTTTTAGGATGAAGATCCGTAGAAGGATAGGGGCACTATACTCCAGACCTACAGCGAGGGTAAGGATTAATGGAATCATGTCGGAGTCGTTTGATATGTACAATGGGACTAGACAGGGGTGTCCGCTCTCCCCTGTCCTGTTTGTACTGACTCTAGAACCATTACTAGAGAAGATTAGGCAGTGCCCGGATACCAGCGGGGTAACGATAGGTAGGGATGAATATAAAATAGCCGCATTTGCAGATGATATCCTGCTCTACATCACGCGTCCAAGGATATCCCTTCCGAACATAATGACAGCTCTATTAGAGTATGGAAAGCTTTCTAATTTTAAAATTAACCCAAACAAATCTGAAACATTAAGCCTCAACACCAGTAGATCATTCATATCAAAAGCATTTCCCCTTCATGTGGGGGCAAAAAGAACTAAATTACCTAGGGATAAAAATTACGACCTCACAAGAGACGTCAACTTCCTACCACTTCTCAACGAGATAAAGCAAGAACTTAAGAGAGTACATCTAGGACAACTATCTTGGGGAGGGAGAATAAACATTTATAAAATGGTAGTATTGCCAAGAATAACCTACAAAATGCAAATGTTGCCAGTGGCGCTCCCGTAGGCTTACCTTAGAAAACTGCACTCGATTTTTTTAAGATTTATTTGGAGAGAAAAAAAACACCTCGACTAAAATTCACACAACTGACAAAAGCTAAGGGTAAAGGGGGATGGGGAGCACCAGATGTCCGCAAATACTATGAAGCCATAGCTCTTGCTAGAGTAATTGACTGGGCAAAAAATAAAGCAGATAAACACTGGGTAAAAATGGAAAAGGAAATTAGCGACACTAAGCTGAATAAAATAATTTGGATCCCACCACACTTAAGGAAATTAGGTACTGAAACGCACGAGATTACTAAACACGCACTTAAAATATGGGATAATGTCCACAAAAGGGAGCACTGGGGATATAATTCTCCCCTAATGTCACTCAAGGACTCAGATTATTTTGCACCAGGGATAGGGGAGTGGTTTGGGGGGTCGCTACTGGACGAGAACATACAGTTATAAGACGTAATGCAACACAATAAAATATGTACATATCAAGAGCTTAAGGACAAAAAAAGCTTACTGGTTATAAACACTTGGCGGTACAACCAATTGAGTCAGTTCATAAGAACCCTCCCACAACCAATTAGATCAAGGGAGAATCTACGCCCACTAGAGAAAATGTGTATGGACAATGACAAGAAGGGGGGGTTCTCCCAGACGTATAGAATGTTGATAGGCTTGGGGAACACAGAAGCCCCGTCGTTTATACAGAAATGGGAGAAGGAGCTGGGAAGGAAGCTCACTGCCCCAGAAGGGTCATTGATCCTAAGCAGAGCATCAGCTATGTCTGTTAATAGTAAAATCCTGGAGCTAAATTTCAGATGTTTAGTCAGGATGTACCTGACCCCGGATCGCCTGAACAAATTTCAAAATGGATCTCCACAGTATTGTTGGAGGGGGTGCAAGGAAACAGGATCAATGGCTCACATCTGGTGGCAATGCCCGACAATTAAAATATTCTGGAGTGAAGTGAGGGGATTTATTAAAGATATAACGGGGATCAACGTCCCAGATGACCCCTGGGTCTGTTTATTTCATATGAGCGAAATATTCAATAAAACTTACCAGAGAACGCTCCTGCCACATCTTATTGATGTGGCTAAAAGTTTGATACCCAAGTACTGGAGAAGGATAGAAAGACCCGCAATGAGGGACTGGTTTGATAAAATCAACGAAATATACAGTCTAGAATATTTAAGGTATAGTGAAGGGATAAAAATGGGAGCTTTTGAGACAAAATGGAGAAGGTGGGTAGAATTCAAAGTGTCCCTGAGAGCGGCCGAGATATGGACATCCTAGGTAGGAAACGAGAGAGATCCTAAGACGAAAGGTAAAGAGGGCCTGGAGGCTGAAACAGAGGAGGAAGTGAAGATACCAAAGGAGAGGGGGGGAGCAGGGGGGGTATGGTCTTGGGGGGGTAGGGGGGAAGGGGGGGTGGGAAAAAAAAAATGCCTTGGGGCCTTCAAGAAGATGGTAGAAGATGACCTGAGAAACTTGATGTCAAGAGATCCAAAAGTATGAATGGAAAGCTATAAAGGAAATAGGGAAAAAGAAGGAAGTAGTGATACGCCCAGCTGATAAGCGTAGTCATAATAAAAAAATCAATATATGGTGCTGTGTAGGGATAAGCTTCATCGAGTCGAACATGGGTTCGACGCGAACATTATCTGTTCGCCCGTTCGCCAAATTGCGTGTTCGTGTGGCGCGTCACGGCCCATAATTCACTGCGGCATCGCAGTGCATTGCTGGCTGATGATTGACCAAGCATGCACTATGACCCGCATGCTTGGCCAATCACAGCGCAGTCAGTAGAGAGAGCTGTAATTGGCCAATTATGGCTCAGGGGGTTTAGAACACGCCCCACACTATATAAGGCCGCCTGCACGGCGTCCCTGTGTAGTGTGTTCTGGCGTGCTTAGAGAGAGAGAGAGAGAGAGAGACAGTGTCATTTCATTTGAGTTAGCTAGATTAGGCAGGACAGTCAGTGAGTTAGCTGCACTTACAGTGTATTGTGTATATATATGCATCCCAGGTGTTGTGTGTGTGTATATATATATATATATATACACTGTATTCAGTTTAGCTAGATCCGTTCCTGTTATCTTCCTACTGACAGGCAGGCTTGTTACAGTGTTTACAGCTAAGAAAATTGCTGGTGTTCTTTGATCCTATTAGTACCACAGTCAGGCAGCTAGACTATTTACAGTTAGTGTAGTGCATCCTCCTCACAGTGTTCAGTTAAAGCTACAAGTTAGTTTAGTGTGACCTCTGCACAGTGTTCAGCTAAAACTACAAGTTAGTGTAGTGTGTCCTCCTCACAGTGTTCAGCTAAAGCTACAAGTTAGTTTAGTGTGACCTCTGCACAGTGTTCAGCTAAAGCTACAAGTTAGGGTAGTGCATCCTCCTCACAGTGTTCAGCTAAAGCTACAAGTTAGTTTAGTGCGTCCTTTGAACAGTGTTCAGCTAAAGCTACAAGTTAGTGTAGTGCGTCCTCTGAACAGTGTTCAGCCAAAACTACAAGTTAGTGTAGTACGACCTCTGCACAGTGTTCAGCTAAAGCTACAAGTTAGTGTAGTGCGTCCTCTGAACAGTGTTCAGCCAAAACTACAAGTTAGTGTAGTGCGACCTCTGCACAGTGTTCAGCTAAAGCTACAAGTTAGTGTAGTGCGTCCTCTGAACAGTGTTCAGCTAAAACTACAAGTTAGTGTAGTGCGACCTCTGCACAGTGTTCAGCTAAAGCTACAAGTTAGTGTAGTGTGTCCTCTGAACAGTGTTCAGCTAAAGCTACAAGTTAGTGTAGTGCGTCCTCCTCACAGTGTTCAGCTAAAACTACAAGTTATTTTTTTGCGAGCTCTGCACAGTGTTCACCTAAAGCTACTTGTAGAAGGTTGGTGGTGTTTTCCTGATCCTATCACTACCGTAGGCAGCTAAATAAGCTACAAGTTAGTTTTTTGCGAACGCTGCACAGTGTTCAGCTAAAACTACAAGTTAGTGTAGTGCGAGCTCTGCACAGTGTTCAGCTAAAGCTACCTGTAGAAGGTTGGTGGTGTTTTTCTGATCCTATCACTACCGCAGGCAGCTAAATAAGCTACAAGTTATTTTTTTGCGAGCTCTGCACAGTGTTCACCTAAAGCTACCTGTAGAAGGTTGGTGGTGTTTTCCTGATCCTATCACTACCACAGGCAGCTAAATAAGCTACAAGTTAGTTTTTTGCGAGCTCCGCACAGTGTTCAGCTAAAGCTACCTGTAGAAGGTTGGTGGTGTTCTCATACTGCAGGCAGGCAGTTGATTTTGCTAGCTGCAGTATCAATATATATATATATATATATATATATATATATCCCAGCTTAGTGCAGCTACAGGCCATTAGGCCATTAGTATGTCTGGAAGGCCAACAAGGAGAGGCAGACAGTCTCAAGCCAATAAAAGAGGGCAAGCAGGCTCTGTGTCTAGAGGCAACAGTGCTGGTCGTGGAGACGGTGCATCCTCATCAGCACGTGGCCGTGGGACACGCTTGGCCTTTTTTTCGGCAGCTGGCCATGTTGAGCCGCAACATGCAGAAGACTTGGTCAAATGGATGACCAAGCCGTCCTCATCCTCCTCATCCTCTCTCACCCATGCTCAGGGTACTTTGTCTGGCAAAGCAGCAGCCAACGCGGCCTCTTCCCTCGGCTCAATGGCATCAGTGACTCCTTCCCTAGCCCCACCATGTCCTCCTGAGGAGTCCCTCGAACTGTTTGACCACAGTGTTGGGTATATGCTCCAGGAGGATGCCCAGCGTTTAGAAGGCTCTGGTGATGATACTGAGCTAGATGAAGGCAGTAACGTGAGCACGGACAGAGGGGGTGCCCAAGAAGGACAGCAATCTGGCATTCATGCTCCCCCTGCTGCAGCATACTGCCAGGTTTGCTCCAGTGATGAGGAGGGAGGGGATGATGAGGTCACTGACTCAACGTGGGTGCCTGATAGGAGAGAGGAGGAGGAGGAGGAGGCACATCACCAACGAGACAGGATGCCCTCCAGGGGCCAGCCTAAGGGCAGCACACTGACTGCATCACACCCCAAAGATCCGCATGTGCAGGGCGCTGCTGTCTCTGCGCGTTATTCCAAAAGTTCTTTGGTGTGGGCCTTTTTTGAGACGAGTGCATCAGATCGCACCGCTGCTATTTGCAACATATGTCTCAAGCGTATCTCGCGTTGCCAAAATATCTCCCGCTTGGGCACCACATGTTTGACCAGACATATGTTGACCTGCCATGCAGTTCATTGACAAGCGTATCTAAAAGACCCACACCAAAGAACAAAGAGGACCTCTCCTTGCTCCTCATCAGCTGAGATCTCCAACCCCACTATACCTTCAGTCCTCTCTGAGACCTGCACTGAGAGGAATGAAGGTGTAGAATTAGGTGTGTCACAGCCAAGTACTTGTGGGCAATCTGCTTTCGGTACACGGACGTCAGATTGTACCAGGCAAATTTCCCTGCCCCAGCTGCTGCACCGCCGAAAGAAGTTCGCTCCCAGCCATCCACATGCCCAGCGGTTGAATGCTAGCTTGGCAAAATTGCTAGCACTTCAACTGCTGCCTTTTCAGTTGGTAGACTCTGCCCCCTTCCGTGAGTTTGTGGAATGTGCGATTCCTCAGTGGCAGGTACCCAAACGCCACTTTTTCTCATGGAAGGCTATTCCGGCTTTCTACCGGCATGTGGAAGGCAATGTCCATGCCTCGCTGGACATGGCGGTTAGCAGGAAGGTGCATATTACCGCTGACTCATGGTCCAGCAGGCATGGACAGGGACGTTACCCAAGTTTCACTGCGCATTGGGTGACTCTGCTGGCAGCTGGGAAGGATGCAGGACAAGGTGCAGTAGTGTTGGAGGTTGTTCCGCCACCACGCCTCCAAAATGCCACTACTAATGATTGTAACACACCTCTCTCCTCCACCCCCACCTCTTCTTCCTCCATGGCCTCTTCCTGTGCTTTGTTCTCAGAACCAGCGGTGCTCTGTAGCCGTTCAAGGGGCTACGCAAGTATGCAGGCCAAAAGATGCCATGCGGTGCTTGAGCTGGTGTGCTTGGGGGACAGGAGCCACACTGGGGCAGAGGTTCTGTCAGCTCTGCAGGGGCAGGTTCAGAGGTGGTTGACGCCACACCAACTTAAGGCAGGAATGGTGGTTTGCGACAATGGCACCAACCTCCTCTCTGCCCTCCGACAGGGACAAATTACCCATGTGCCCTGTTTGGCTCACGTCCTTAACTTGGTGGTGCAGCGGTTCTTGGGCAGGTACCCGGGCTTACAAGATGTCCCGGGGCAGGTCAGGAAAGTCTGTGTGCATTTGCACCGGTCATATAATTCCAGTGCTCAGCTGGCAGACCTCCAAAAGGAGTTTAACCTGCCCAAGAACCGCCTAATCTGTGACATGCCCACCAGGTGGAACTCAACGTTGGCCATGTGCGACTATGGCACCAGGACAGGGTCAGGGGAGCACACGCTGCGTGGAATAATGGACAGGGCACTTGAGGCAGAACAGAGGCACGAAGAGGAGGACTTCCTTAGCTCTCAAGGGCCCCTTTATCCAGACAATGTTCCTGCGTGCCTGCCGATCACACAGGAAGAGGACGAGGAGGAGGAGGATTGTGTCAGTATGGAGGTGGAGCCTGGCACTCAGCAGCAGTCTTTAAAGGATCAGTCCCAAGAAACACATGGACTTGTACGTGGCTTGGAGGAGGTGGCTGCGGACCATGGCGTCCTTAGTGACCCAGAGGACTCAGGATCGAATGCCTCAGCAAACCTACGCTGCATGGCCTCCCTGATCCTTGAAAGCCTGCGTAAAGATCCTCGTATTCGTGGTATCAAGGAGAAGGACCAATACTGGCTGGCAACCCTCCTTGATCCACGTTACAAGGGTAAGGTTGCGGACCTTATCTTGCCGTTGCAGAGGGAGCAGAGGTTGAAACATCTTCGGGAGGCCTTGTAGAAAGGTCTGTGCGTTCCCAGAGACTGGGAGGTTACAAACTCCTGTTTCTGGACAACGTGTTGCTGAGGCTTCGGTCAGTCAAAGAAGGAGCGGTGGAGAAGGTGGCCATCTGACCGATGCGTTCAGACATTTTTTTAGTCCGCAGCCCCAAGGTATGATCGGTTCCAGCAACCATCGCCAGCGTCTGTTTTACATGGTGCAGGAATACCTAGGGGCAAGATCTGACTTGGACACTTTTCCCACCGAAAATCCTCTGGGTTACTGGGTCTTGAGGATGGATCACTGGCCAGAGCTTGCACAGTATGCAATTGAGCTACTGGCCTGTCCTGCATCCAGCCTTCTTTCAGAACGCACATTCAGTGCTGCTGGAGGCTTTGTAACCGATCACACGGTGCGTCTGTCCACCGACTCGGTCGATCGACTGACCTTCATAAAAATGAATCAGTCTTGGATCACCACCAGCTACCAAGCACCTGATGCTGATGTAACCGAATAATTTTTTTTGAAATCTCAGATCCCTTCAAAGACTGCCTATGCTGATGCTGAGTGACTATCCTGAGTAATTACCCTCTTCCTCCTCAATGATCACGCTGATAGCTTGTGTCGCGGACACTGGCTGCAAGGACCTTTTTCTGTCCACATTCACCCTGTTATTTGGTATTTCTATATTAATCTTTTATTTTTTTTTAACTTGCCCAATACATGATTCTTGAAAGAGCTGATCACATTAACCTGCAGAGACGAACTGTCTGGTCACCAGGTCTGCCTTAAGTGTTGTGTTAATTAACATGTTAATTATATTATTGTCTTTTAAGTTTTTGCTAGAGGGGAGGGGGGAGTGTCTATGAGTCAGCCCTACCTCGTTATCTAACCCCTTGTGTTAAATGTGTATAAAAAGGCTGTGTTCTGTCCAATAAAGCAGTCAAGATTCTACAAGCTATTATCGACTAGACTTGTATTTACTGCAGCTATAATATTATATCTGTCTGATGGTCATACTGGAGTAAGCTGTGTTATTGACGGAGGCACTCAGTGGAGTGTGGGATAGGATCCGTCACAATTGGTGGCAAGCTCTGGGATGCTCCTCTTGCCTAGGCACACCCAAATCACCACCGGGACCCCCTGCTCCTAACAGCAGATGGAACATCACTACGCCAGACTCAAGCGCAGCACCTTGAAGGATCTCTTGGAAGCCCGTGGAAAAGTCTCCAGCAACAAATCCAAAGCGACTCTCATCACCGAACTAATGGAGATTGACCAGGCCAGTAACCCACCAGCAGATACCTCAGAGGCGGCAAAGTTCCAGCGTGACGTCCAGTGGCGACTGGCCTTGTATGGTACTCACCCCCCGCAGGAGGTTATCAGTCAAGTGTTAACAGAGGTGTCCCAGCTGCGAATGGCTGAACTCCAGCGGGACCAAGGAGCGTCAGTTATGTTCAACCGGGAAGCTCCAGCGGCCCTCAAAAAGCTACCCTATGCCGCCTTCCGCATGTTTCAAGAGGGTGAAGATGAGATGGATGTTTACCTGCAAATGTTTGAGCGTCAATGCGGTCTCCAAGGTGTCAATAAAGCAGATTGGGTCACGCTCCTGGTCAGCCGTCTCACAGGAAGGGCTGCAGAGGCGTACAATAATGTCCCTGATGAGATCAGCCAGGACTATGACCGGGTAAAAGAAAGACTATTGGCTCGCTTCGGCATTACTCCAGAGGCACACCGTTTGAGGTTTCGCAACCTCCGCCGAAAGGAGAGAGAGCCTTACACAGAATGGGCTCATCAAATGACCCGAGCAGCGGAGAGTTGGATGACCGGGCGCCAAGCTGTTACCATGGCAGATGCGCTTCAGCTAATCCTCCTGGAACAATTCTATGATCATACCCCACATGAAGTTAGAGACTGGGTAAAGGATCGGCGGCCAGTCACAGTAGATGAAGCTGCCACCCTAGCTGACCAATACGTGGATTCAAGGCGGACTGTACAACCAGAGCCTAAGACCCCAGCTCGGCCTGTCCCCAACATTCCACGGAGCTTTGCCCCTCCACACCAGCCGTCAATCCCCGGCCCCACTCAGCTACCATCTTCACGAGGAAAAGGGGACCTCTGCTACAGATGCAACCAATCAGGGCATGTTAGGAGGTATTGTCCGCAGAATGTTTCCCAGGACGCGCGGAACAACAGGCCCCTTGGACCTGCCCGGGCTGCTGCACACTGTCTGGAGAGAGATGATGTGACTTACCCAAGCGAGGAGAATATTGGAATTCTACATGAGGCAGACCCTGTGCAAGCTGCCACTACAGATAATCGTTTGCACCATCGACAAGCCGTGTGGATTAATGGTCGGGCTGCCCAGGGACTGCGGGACACGGGAGCTACTATTACCCTGATACAGTCCCGAATGATAAACCCGGCAGAGCAGACGGGACGGTCTGTGGCTGTGCGGGTGGCCGGGGGAAATGTTATGCGGGTCCCCACTGCCAGGGTTCACCTTGATTGGGGTTCGGGGGCCAAAGAAGTGGAAGTGGGAATAATGCAGAACTTACCTGCAGAGGTTTTGTTGGGCAACGATTTGGGACGTTTAAATTCAGCCTTCTCCCTGGATGTATCCCCGGAAGCCTATCCTGTTACCACCCGCCAGCAAGCCCGGATGGAGGTGCGCTCCCTCGAGGACGGGACCCAGGTAAGACCTGTCACCCCTGACCTAGACTGTACTACCCCAACTAACCCTATCCCGACTTGGGCTTCTCCCCAAGAATTTGCTCAGGCAACTCTTAGCGACCCTTCCTTAGCTAGCTATAGGGAAAGAGCAGGATTGGACCCTGGGGGGTTGGAGAGGGAGCGAATAGAGTGGGTCCAGGGATTACTCTATCGGGTTACTGAGGGAAAGACAGCCTCCCATCCACCCAAGCGGCAGCTGGTTGTGCCGCAGAAATATCGTCATGACCTGCTGCGCATTGGGCATGACATATCCTTAGCCGGACACCTGGGGATGTCCCGGACCCTCCACCGTCTGACTCAGTCGTTTTTTTTGGCCGGGGATTACAGGGGATGTCCGACAGTATTGCCGGACCTGTGACACATGCCAGCGGGTGGGTAAGCATGGGGGCCCGCTGAAAGCTCCCCTACACCCTTTACCGATCATTGATGAACCCTTTAGCCGTGTTGCCGTAGACCTGGTTGGACCATTGCCCAGACCTAGTCCTTCTGGGAAGAGATATATCCTTACTGTGGTGGATTATGCCACCCGGTACCCGGAGGCCATTCCCCTGGCAAATATCCATGCAGAAACTGTGGCTGATGCTTTGCTCCGGATCTTTGCCAGGGTGGGTTTCCCTCGGGAAATCATCTCTGACCAGGGGACCCAGTTCACTGCTGAGCTCACTCAGCAGTTATGGAGGCTGTGTGGGATAAAGCCCCTACAGAGCTCTCCCTCTCACCCCCAGACCAACGGACTGTGTGAGAGGTTCAATGGAACACTGAAACAGCTGCTTAGGACATTTGCAACCTCTCACAGGGATTGGGAGAGATATCTGCCACACCTTCTCTTCGCTTATCGGGAGGTGCCGCAGGAATCTACCGGGTTCTCCCCATTTGAGTTACTGTATGGGAGGCGGGTGAGGGGGCCCCTAGATCTAGTCAGAGCCCACTGGGAAGGGGGAATTGATCCCCAAGGGTCCTCTATCGTAGCATACGTTCTTGAGTTTAGGGACAGACTGAAGGAGCTCACGGACACTGTCCAGGAGAACCTTCGGGCTGCCCAAAGGCGGCAGAAACGATGGTACGATCGTACTGCTCGGAACCGCACTCTGGAGGTTGGGCAGAAGGTTCTTGCCCTCAGACCAACCAAGCAGGACAAGTTACAGGCCACTTGGCAGGGACCTTACCGGGTTGTGGCAAAGCTCTGTGACACAACCTACCTAGTGGCTAAATGTTCGGATGAAAGAGTCCGACGGACCTTTCATGTGAACATGTTGAAAGCATACTGGGAAAGATCAGGAGAGGTAGCCGCTATATGTGCTCCAGCTGTGGAAGATTCTGAGAATCTTCCCCTGCTGGTGCTCCCGGAGCTAAATAGAATTACTGCAGGGATAGAGATGATAAAGCTTGACGACCAGCTAGGGCCGACGCAGAGAGAACAAGCTAGACAGGTCCTTAGTCAGAGAAGGGAAATGTTCTCCACAGTCCCTGGGTACACTACTATGGCAGTGCACCGTGTGGAGACCCCGGGACAACTGCCACTAAGACAGGCAGCTTACCGGATACCTGACGCAGTGAGAGAGGGGATGCATCATGAGATTAAGGAGATGCTTGAATTGGGAGTCATTGAGCCATCCAGCAGCCCCTGGGCTTTCCCGGTGGTCCTTGTACCGAAGCGGGATGGCACAACTCGCTTCTGTGTAGACTACCGCAGATTAAATGAGTGCACCACCACAGATGCTTACCCTATGCCCCGGGTCGATGATCTGTTAGATCGCATTGCTCGGGGAAAATTCCTGACAACCCTTGACCTATGCAAAGGATACTGGCAAATTCCTCTGGATGCGGAATCTATTCCAAAATCGGCGTTCATTACCCCATTTGGCTTATACCAGTCTAAAGTAATGCCATTTGGGATGAAGAATGCACCGGCGACTTTCCAGAGGATGGTAGACCAACTCCTCGATGGCCTCCAGGACTATGCTTGTGCATATCTGGACGACATTGCGATCTACAGTGATACCTGGGAGGACCATCTGGTTCATCTGGGTGTCGTGCTAGACCGCATCAAGGCTGCAGGACTAACCCTTAAGCCAGAGAAATGCAGCATAGGGATGTCCGAGGTACAGTACCTTGGACATCGAGTAGGCAGTGGACAACAACGACCTGAGCCTGCTAAGATTGAGGCCGTTGCCAAGTGGCCAACCCCCCGTACTAAAACCCAGGTCCTGGCGTTCCTCGGCACAGCTGGGTACTATAGGAAATTTGTCCCGCAATATAGTTCCATTGCTAAGCCCCTGACAGACCTGACTAAGAAGCACCTTCCCCGACAGGTACTGTGGTCCCCTGAGTGTGAAGCTGCCTTCCAACAATTAAAGAATGCACTAACTTCAGCTCCTGTTCTAGCTGCCCCTGACCCAACCAAACGTTTTTGTGTCCACACAGATGCCTCTACATTCGGTCTGGGGGCAGTACTGAGCCAAGTAGGACCTGATGGCGGTGAGCACCCAGTGGCCTACATCAGTCGGAAGCTGCTACCCAGGGAAGTTGGTTATGCAGCCGTGGAGAAGGAGTGTTTGGCGCTGGTGTGGGCTCTCAAGAAATTCCAACCTTATCTCTACGGACGATCTTTTACGGTGCTCACCGACCACAATCCATTAATCTGGCTTAATTGGGTCTCCGGGGATAATGGACGTTTGTTACGATGGAGCTTGGCACTGCAGCCCTACAATTTTACCATACAGTATCGGCCAGGAAAGCAGAATGGGAACGCTGATGGACTTTCCCGGCAAACAGAACTATAAAACTCTCCCGGACAGCCCCAAGCTGACCCGTGGTGGATCTAGTTGGGTCTGCCGGACTATGGGACAGGGGGGGGCACTGTCGCGGACACTGGCTGCAAGGACCTTTTTCTGTCCACATTCACCCTGTTATTTGGTATTTCTATATTAATCTTTTATTTTTTTTTAACTTGCCCAATACATGATTCTTGAAAGAGCTGATCACATTAACCTGCAGAGACGAACTGTCTGGTCACCAGGTCTGCCTTAAGTGTTGTGTTAATTAACATGTTAATTATATTATTGTCTTTTAAGTTTTTGCTAGAGGGGAGGGGGGAGTGTCTATGAGTCAGCCCTACCTCGTTATCTAACCCCTTGTGTTAAATGTGTATAAAAAGGCTGTGTTCTGTCCAATAAAGCAGTCAAGATTCTACAAGCCATTATCGACTAGACTTGTATTTACTGCAGCTATAATATTATATCTGTCTGATGGTCATACTGGAGTAAGCGGTGTTATTGACGGAGGCACTCAGTGGAGTGTGGGATAGGATCCGTCACAGCTTGTAAGAACATTTTTGGTTCTGGGCGCCGCCACCAGTGCCTAAGGCCCAATTTTTCAGCCCCTGTTTAACAGGGGCGTGTAATTACAATTTTTGATGCAATACTTTGCAGCAGGGCTTGTTCCTGCGTTCCAACTAGAGTATCTGTGAGGGGTTGCAGTGTTGTGGCACCAGCACCTGTGCCTAAGGCCCAATTTTTCAGCCCCTGTCTAACAGGTTCGTGCAATTACAATTTTTGATGCAATACTTTGCAGCAGGGCTTGTTCCTGCGTTCCAACTAGAGTATCTGTGAGGGGTTGCAGTGTTGTGGCACCAGCACCAGTGCCTAGGGCCCAATTTTTCAGCCCCTGTTCAACAGGGGCATGTAATTACAATTCTTGATCTAATATTTCACAGCAGGGCCCTGTGAGGGCTTACAGTGTTGTGGCCACAACAACACCTAAGGCCCAAATTTCTGCTGAGTATATAGGGCAGGCCCCTACTTTCAAACATACAACTTACAAATGACTCCTACTTGCAAACGGAAGGAGACAACAGGAAGTGAGATGAAATCTACCCCTAGGAAGGGAAATTCTCTCCTGTAAGAGTTAATATGGGAAAAACATTTCTCCTTTCCACTGATGCTTTATCACCAATCCTTGTTTCACAAAAAAACCCAAATTTTCAGAAAACATTTGTCATTGGGACAAAAAGTGAGGTGAAATCTTCTGAAGAGGAGCAAAGACAGCAAAACAAATGTCACAGGGGTGATAACCCTTCCCTATGTTTTCCAAAAAGCTTAAAATAGATTTTTTGGCTGGAGCTAAACAGGTTAAAAATGCACCAGTTCAAAATTACAAACAGATTCTACTTAACAACAAACCTACAGTCCCTGTCTTGTTTGCACCGCCTGTATACTGCTGTTCAGTGTACAGAGCCTGTATACTGCTGTTTCCGTTTTTAATTTTGGTGCGGGGTTCCCCTTAATATCCATACAAGACCCAAAGGGCCTGGTAATGGACTGGAGGGTACCCATGCCGTTTGTCTCTCTGATTTTCATCCATATTGCCAGGACCCGACATTACATTAAAGCCGCAAGTGGTTTTAAATGACTTTTTTTCCTTTAAAAATGACATTTTGTGCAGGGACTGTTCTAAGCACGGGAAACACGCAACATTTTACAGGCATACTATAGACACCCCCCAGGTACGATATTTAAAGGAATATTTCACTTTTTTTTTTACTTTAAGCTTTATTAAAATCACTGCTTCCGAAAAAACGGCCGTTTTTAAAAGTTTATTTAGCATTGATACATGTCCCCTGGGGCAGGACCCAGGTCCCCAAACCCTTTTTAGGACAATACTATGCAAATTAGCCTTTAAAATGAGCACTTTTGATTTCGAACGTTCGAGTCCCATAGACGTCAATGGGGTTCTAACGTTCGTGTGAATTTTCGGTCCGTTTGCAGGTTCTGGTGTGAACCAAACCGGGGGGGGTGTTCGGCTCATCCCTAGTGCTGTGCTCCAAAATTAAATTGCTACAGTATTAAATATAATGTGCTATATGTACTAGATCATATTCATGCGGAAATAATTATTAAATACATACATAAAAAGACAATGCATAATGAATCTACTATGCTAAATAATAAATGAGTGATAAGTATTCCATGTGAAATAGATAAAAAAAATTCCTTCAATATAGTGTGTGCACCAAAGACAATATAAATCTAAACGTAATGAAGTGCAAGTGCCAAAAAAGTTCACAGTGAATAGTATCTTCAAAGAACGTGCTGGTGTTTAGAGTGCTGAGACAATGTGACTTGGGTGATCCTTTTCTTCAGTGCAATTCCACCAGTGGCTCCTTACCTTACCGCTGTAAGGTAACAGCGTAAGAATAGCCAGGGGTTATCCAGATTATACAAAAACGATCTCCCTAAGTATTTCCTTATCAGTTACGATCTGTATGGAGCCTGGTGAATACTTCTTTTATATATATATATATATATATATATATATATATATATATGTTGACGAGCGGACGTTTTCTAATTTCTACCATTAAAAAAAATGTAGCAGTCATTTTCTAGTAGATGTTCCTAAGACTACAACCGTGGCCATTTTCCTGTAGCTCATAGTATGCAAACGGAAACGGCTGCAATAATTCTAGTGCAAAGCTTAAAACAAGTATTATACACACAATCTGTGATGGAATAGATTTAGTTCTGATGTTAAATGTTGATAGAATAGCCCATATTGCAGCAAGTGTAATATGGTCAGAGAAAAATGATTTCCAAATGTAAATCTATCTTTCAACGTGAACAATGGGCGAGGTAAAAAGTGCTGGGGACACCGGAAATTATGTCATTGCCTCAACATATCCCATACATACATACAGCGATGCCTAGGTAGATAGGTATGAGAGAAATCTAACACATTACATCCATAGAAAAAAGAGGAGTAAAACAAATCTAAAATGAATATATTAAATCTAAGTCTATTTGTAGATAGAATTTTAACCCTAAAATGACTTAAAAATATTCTCTTAAAAAGGTCGAATTCAAGATTCAATACCCGAGGTGCAAAAGTGTCCAATATAAAAATCCATTTGGACTCTGACTAAGGGTCCTTACTTTATGTCCACCACGCCAATGTTTTTTGTACAGTTCAATACACCAAAATCTCAACTGAGTGGGGTCCCTGTTGTGATGTGTGGCAAAATGTTTAGAGACACTGTGTTTCTCAAATACTTTAATAATATTCTGTACATGCTCTTTGATGTACTTTCAGAGGTCTTTTTGTGTGCCCTATGTACTGTAGCCCGCAGCTACATTCCAGAGCATAGACAGCTCCTTCTGTGTTACAGCATATGAAGTCATTGACCTCATATGTGTTGCTTGTACTGGTGGAGGTAAACCTGAATTTCTTTTTAGCTGGGCGTTTAGTTTTAGTACATGCAAAACAACTTTTGCATGGGAAGAAGCATTTTCCTGTGAAGAACGTGAAGCCAACTGAAGGTGGATCTGGGATATTCTTAACAATCTTAACTCTTATCGTTGGAGCCCTTTTGTATATAAATTTGGGGTTCTGAGGTAGAAGTTCTGGAAGATGTGTATCCGTTAAAAGTATGTGCCAGTGTCGTTTTATGATCTTTTTATATTGAGCATTGTAATCTAAAATGATCGGTACTGTATTTTCTCTAGAATCTCATATTTGTTTATCTTTAATAAGTTCTTCTCGATCCATTTCTGCCACTTCTAGTAAAGTCTCCTTTATCGATGAATCTGTGTCCTATTTTGTCTGCTTGGGTTAAAAAGTCATTCTTTTGGGTGCAGTTTCGTCGCAGACACATCACTTGGCCCTTCGGAATATTGCAAAGCCAATTGTGGTGGTGACAGCTCTCCAAAGGGAGATAGCTGTTCTTATCTACGTTTATGAAATGCGTTTTTGAAATGGGTGTTGCCTTCTTGCATTATCTCTAAATCCAGGAATGATATGGTCTTCTTATTTATATCCCAAGTTAGTTTAATATTTCTGTCATTCCTATTTAGGTTTTCCAAGAAATATACCAGATGATTCTGTTCCCCCTTCCATAAAATGAAAACGTCATCAATATACCTCTTGAAAATGACAAGTTCCATTGGTGTATTCGTGAACACAGTTTCATCTTCCCACTGGGCCGTAATCAGGCTCGCCACACTGGGTGCAAATTTTGCTCCCATGGCAACTCCTGTTTTTTGATGGTAATAGTTGCGCTTGTACGAGAAGTAGCTATTCTTTAAGCAAAAGTCTAAACATTTGACAAGATATTTTCTCTGGATGCAAGGTAGTGTGGTGTATTTTCTCAGGCCCCATTTTGTAGCTTCACAAGCTTGATAGTGAAGTATTACCGTATAGAGTGAGGACACGTCAGCTGTGGCCATAATCCATGGTCCTTCTTCCTTGGGTATCCCTTCGTCTTAGGTAATGAATACCTAAGGTATTAGGTAATGAATATATGATCGGCGTACGGCAGGATTCAGGCATCAAAAATTTGGCCTCTTTTTTATTCAATATATTTCTTTTTTAAGTCTAATTGTATAACCTGTTCGAGTTCCTTCCTACATCTAAATACAGGATTGCTGGGTAATGGATTGTACGTGTTTTCATCCTCTAACAGTTTAATCATACTATCATTACATTGTACTTTGGAGAGGATCACAATTCCTCCTCCTTTATCCGTTGGTCGGATAACAATGTCTTTCCTTTTCGTGAGTTTTCTGATACCACTTTTCACATAATTGGGTTCTTCTTTTTTCTTTATCTTCAGATCCTTCAATTCTTGTAGTACTATTTTTTTGAACACCTTTATATGTTTATTGTTGTTCACAGGGGGATTAAAAACTGACTTGTTCCTAAGTTCACTGTGTAAAATCTCCTGATTTTCTACCGGGAGTCTGATTTTAGTTGGATTGCTCGCTATGTATTTTTTAATATTCAACTTTCTAATATATTTTTGGATCCCTATATAAGTTTGAAATTTGTCCATCATGTGTTCTTCATGGGTGCATATTTTAACCTCTTATCTAGGACACCAATTTCTTCTTGTGTCAGTGGTATAGATTACGTTTAAAAATACCCTCTCATTTTACTCTCTTTTTCGCTTCTTCTCTCTTCCCTGATCTACATCCTCTCTTCTTCCTGGACTTCTTCTTATCCCTCTTGGTTCGTCCATTCGCCTTGGAAGATAGTTTTCTATGCCTCTCCCTAAAAAAGACCTGTTCTGATGTGGATCTTGATAATATGTCTGATAATATCTCTCATCTCTTTCTTTTTCATGACGGTCTCTAAGGGGGGCATAGTAATTATGTGTTGTTATGGGGCTATGTTTATATGGACGATTCTGTCCTTGAGATGGACCCCCTCTGTCTCTATATCCATGTTCAAAGTTGGACATTGGGCTTCTTCCACATTGTCCGTGTCTCACGTGTGATGGCCCCCTTGTGCCCCTTTGTTCATAGGGTAGTCTATTCCAATTGTTGTTTCCATTATGAGGCTTCTTGTTATTTTTCTGTGTGGTTTTTTCCAGCCATTAAGAGGGGTCTGATTGTGATAAGGGGGTTTTCTATCCGGGTATTGTGGGGTATGGTGATTGGAATTACCATACCCTTCATTCGGTCTCAAATGTCTTAGAGAGTCAATTCTGTTTCTATCTGGTCATTATACTGGTAAGGTCTATTTGTTGTATTACGATCAGATTGTGTGTTCATATGTTGTGGATTAACTCTAACTGTTTTCTCAGGTGTAGAGTAAGTAGAGATAGAGTCTAAATGTCCTAGCTGACTTTGCCATTTAAAAACTTGGTCATTTTTGAAGTCATTAATATCTCTAGTGTTTTTCTTACTTTTTCTACTTTGGACATCTTTATCTTTTTTAATCAAGTCTTTATTTAGTTGTGTGGTGACTGCAATAAAGTCAGCTGTCTCTTTATTAATTTCTAGTTCTTCCCTAATGTCTCCTATAGTTTGATCAATTTTCCTTATTTTTCTGTTTCCTTTTTAGCAGGAATGTTAAAAGTTCCAGCCCCTTCTCATTAAAAAATTTAAACCAGATTCTTGGTCTACCAGACCATCATTCGGTGGGAGATCCCACCCAAGGCGTCTAGGGACCAAAATATCTTTCAGATATTGTTCGAAAGTGGTCGAATTCCACCATAGACTCACTTTCTTTTCCAAATTGTGGCCTAGTTCCCTCATTAGGCTTTCTAGATCTCCATTTTTTGTGTTGGTATCTGAAGTACGAAATACTTCCATCTAGATTGACTTTCCTTTATTCCATAAAGGAAAAAAACATCCATGGTGGCTGCAGGAATGAGTTGAGATGAAACTGGATAGATACAATAGGTATCCCCGTGCTACCTGATCTAAATAAATAAGGTGTTCTGTTGCAGCAAGCACCGACCGGGTCAAACACCACCCAACAAAAATATAATAAAAAAAATAGAGTTAGACTTACCAGTAACTTTGTTTCTATGAGTCGTCCAGGACAGCACTAGAGGGATAGGCTCCACCTCCAGAGGCAGGAAACACACATTCAGATCCTTAAAGGGCGGCTTCCATCCCACCTCCTCAGTCTTCCCCGTAACGGCTTCTGAAACAACAAAAACACTCGTCCAAAGCTAAAACAGCATATAGGGAGGGAATCCCTGCTGTCCTGGACGACTTAAGTCGACCAGGTGGTTGTCCATTCCTTTTAGATGGTCTGTGGATATTGACTTCAGGTTTCTCTCGGCCCAAAAAAAGATGGCACTCGTTAGTCTGATTAAGGATGGATATCTTGTTCCCCTTGCTTGTTTAAATAAGAAACTACCACACTGTCTGAGAGGACTTGTACGTGGTGACTTTTCAGCTCTCTGGCAAATGCCTTTAGCTCTTCCCAGATCGCCTATAACTCCCTCCAGTTGGCTGATCTTTGGGACTGCACTTTCTCCCAGCACCCTTGGGCTACTCTTGACCCCCAGTGGGCCCCCCAGTCCAAAGCACTGTCGTCCATGGTGATACGGACGGACACTGGAAGAGACTATAATAGACCCCGCACAAGGTTCTCTTCGTCCCTCCACTACCACAGACACCTCCTGGTCTTTGGAGATAGGTGAAGGGCCGTGTCCAGCGAATCCTATGCTCCGTCCCAGCTGTTCAGGATATTGGCCTGGAGACACCTGAAATGGGCCCTTGCCCATGGTACTGCAGGGATTGTTACATAGTTACATAGCACGTAACTATGTAACAATCCCTGCAGTACCATGGGCACGGGCCCATTTCAGGTGTCTCCAGGTCAATATCCTGAACAGCTGGGACGGAGCGCAGGAATCGCTGGACACGACCTTCCGACCTTTGTTGCTGCCAGGAAACCCAGACCCGACATAGCTGAGCGGAGGGAATCTGCCAGATTGTTTTGAAAAAAGGCTGCAGTCGCCGTCACCTTTTTTACCCTCTCCTCTGTGAGATAGATCTTCTGCGTCACTGGGTTCACCAAGAAACCTAAGTACTGTAAGACCTGTGTCAGGGTTAGGTTCGACTTCTCCCTGTTTATCAACCACCCTAGTTTTCTTAGAAAGGAAATGGCCACCCGCAGATCTCCTTGTAATTGGAGCGCGGAGGGTGCAAAAAATAAAAGGTCGTCTAATTATAGAATGACTGATATCCCTTTCAGCCTCAAGGGCCAGTGCCTCCGCCAGGATTTTCGTAAAAATCCTGGGGGATGAGGACAGGTCGAATGGTAGCGCCCTGAATTGAAAATGTCAGACCTGCCTTCCCCACTGAATTGCCACCCTCAAAAATGTTTGAGATTCCTCGTGGATCGGGACGTGTAAATAGGCGTCCCTCAGATCGAGGGAGGCCATTAAACCATCTGGGGGAAGAATTGACTTCACCGAAAAGATTGTTTCCATCCGAAACTTCTTGTAGGTCACCCAGTTGTTTAGTGACTTCAAATTCAATATTAGGCGGAATTTGCCCAACAGTTTTCTTACTACAAAAATGTGAGAGTAGAAACCATGGTTACTTCTTGCTGTGGCACTGGGATAAGAACCTGCTGGTCTACCAAGTCGCCAATTTGTGACAACAGGGCTGAGGAACCCTGGGAAGCGTGGTTACGAACGTCCTTGCGGGCAGAGTGCCCTTGAACTGAATTCAATAGCCTTCCCTGATTATACTCAGTATAAATGTATTTGGGGTAGTCTTTTCCCACTGTGGGAGGAACTGCCCCAATCTCCCTCCCACAGGAACCAAGTCACTGGGATTTGGTGGTTTTCTTAGGAGAGGAATACAGGAGGACACCTTTCTGTTTTCCCCTTCCCCACTGTTTTTTAGAGGTTGACCCTTTGTGGTCTGCCCCTGAGATGGCCCTTGTCTTTGGGGACGAAAAAAACATTTCCCTGGGGCTTTTTTACTTCTAATAGGGAAAGCCTTTTTCTTGTCGAGAACTGCGTAAACCTCTATTTGGGATTTTTAAGGCAATGAAAAATATAAACTTATATATAAAAATACGTTTATTATACATATAAATTTAATTACATAAATACAATTAAATAGATAGATAGGACTTGATCATGATATCACATTGCAAAATTGTTTAAAAAGGTGCATTGCATAAAGAAAAAAGAAAAATTGGAAGAGAGTGATACATCATACTACACAGTACAATCCCCACAGACAGAAAACCGTGGCGTTGAGTAGTAGAATTCCAACGCGTTTCAACATGCTTATTTCAAAGAAAGTCTTCTTCAGGGAAATGTATCACAATCTAAAGAAATTCAAGACAACAATGTTATGAACTGTGTGGGACTATATACATATCTCCCATATAGTATGGCTACCACACCACTTACATCCTCCAAATGCACTTCGTGGGTAAATGGTATTTCCAGTGTCAAGGCGAGAGGTCTTAATCCTCCATTAGCTAGAACTGTCCTATGTCCTCTACAAGACAGCTGGATATAAAATTACAATCCCAGTACTGGCGTTCCCAGCATCAAGTATTTTTTTTTTTTTTTTTTTAATTCCACTTCAGCGAAAATTTTTCTGAGAGACGTTGTATCAACTTTGGAGATCAAAATGTATCCCCTCTCATTTTTCACATCATTGTGGCTTAATTTAAGCTTATCTTTAATAATTTTCCAAACATATATTTAATTTATCTGATTACAAAAAAACTTTAAAATATGTGACTACCACAATTCCCTGTCCCTTCTTTGTCCCCCTATAAGTTATCCCCAACTGCCCACCCTCCCCTCTCTTGTATCTGGTTTGCTTCTTCACATAATCCATATCATTTTAGCTCAATGCCTAATCCTTCTTTCATCTTATCTAAATATGTATCCGAGGTTTTATATAATTTCCATCCCTCCCAGAGACTATTACACTTGTTATTTCCTCTCTCTCTGCTTCTCAGCAGATCCATTTTACAATAATAATCTATTTTCTCGAACCATTCTCTTATATCTGGTTTTCCACTTTTTAGCCAATATTTTGGAATCAAACTCTTTGCAGCATTCAGGAGTCTCGGGACCATTGATCTCATATATTGTTTCTTTGTTTTTTTATGCTCATGAAACAAGCAGGTCCATATATTTTGTTCCATTCTCTCACCAGTTATTTCCCCTATATTTTTTAGAACTTCTTGCCAATAATCCGCTATTATTGGACATTCCCACCATAGATGTGTCATCGTTGCTCTTTGACCACATTTTCTCCAACACAGGGGTGATTTTTCTTGCTGGTATCTGTGGGTTCTTACTGGTGTCAAGTACCATCTTGCTACCAGCTTGTAGTTCATTTCAATGGTCCTCATATCCCAGGCATTATTGTATCCCATTTCTATCATTTTTTCTACTCTCTGGTCTTCAAATTTTAAATTAATTTCTCTCTCCCATTGTTTTATGTACTCAGGTCTTCCTTGTCCATCTAAATCAGATAGTATACCATATATTCTTGATATTCCATTTTTCAGTGGTGTTTTATTGAAACAGAGTTTTTCCAAAGGATTTAATTTCCCTTCTTCTCTGAGTGGATGTGGTATTGTGTTTACTAAGTGTCTTAATTGGCAATGATTCCATTCACTCATCCTCCACCCGTTAATTTCTTATAATTCCAGTCGTGTTTTGATCCTACCATTTATAGTGATATCCTTCAGTTGTGGATTACTTATTCCTTTTCCTGCAAATATTTCCTTCCCTGGAGTAAAGAAATTCGTTCCTGTCAGTGCTAATAACGGTGAATTGTATCTCAATTCACTCTTCAAGTGTACTGTATCCCAAATTTTGAAAACATTTTTAGTTATTTCGTGAGTTTCCGGGTCCATTACTCTAAACTTTCGTGGTATCCATATATTTTTGTGCAGTGTGGTTTTACTTATTGTGTTTTCCATTTCTACCCACTTTTTTTCACTATTTCCATTTGTCCACTCAATCATTCCTGTCAAAACTATTGCTTTGTAGTACCTACTTATGTCTGGAGTAGCTAATCCTCCGTGCTCTCTTTTCCTTGTGATTTGTGCAAATTTAATTCTCGTTTTTTTATTAAACCAAATATACTTTAACAATATTGTTTTAATTATTTTGAAAAAAACTCTGTGGAATCCTTACTGGCAACATCTGAAATTTGTAAATTATTTTTGGAAGGACCATCATTTTAAACATATTTACTCTTCCAATCCATGAAAGTGGTTGTATACTAATTTTTTTTATTTCTTCCTTAACCTCGTTGATTAGTGGGATATAATTTGCCGAATAGATTTTTTTAACCCTTGGGGTTAAATTAATTCCAAGATATTTTAGTTCTTTTACCCAAGTAAATGAAAATTCCTTTTGAAGAGACAGAACTTCCCTTTTCTCCAATCCGATATTTAATATTTCTTTTTTTATTGGGTTTATTTTGAAGTTTGACAATTCCCCATATTCTTTTATTTCTTTCAATATGTTTGGCAGTGTCACTCTTGGATTAGTTACATACATCAAGATGTCATCCGTGTATGCCACGATTTTTTGTTCTTTTTCTCCAATTCTCACCCCTCTTACATCTTGGTTGTTGCAAATTGTCGCTAGGAATGGTTCCAATGCCAGTACATAAAGTAATGGAGAAAGCGGGCAGCCTTGCCGTGTTCTATTCTGCATCACGATCAGAGAGAGTCTACCATTCACCTTTACCATTGCTGTTGGACCGTTATATAAATTTGTTACCCACTTCATCATTTTTGGTCCTAGTCCCAGATGGCGCAACGTGTCCATCATGAATCCCCAGTCTACCCTGTCAAATGCTTTTTCTGCATCTATTGACAGGAATAGAGCTGGGGATCCATTTTGCCCACTCCTGTGTAACATCAGTATTTTTTTTAAGCTATTGTCCCTTCCTTCTCTCCCCGGTACAAATCCAGTCTGGTCAGGATTAATCCAATGTGGGATTCGTTTTTTTTATTCTGGTGGCTAAAATTTTAGCATACAATTTTGTGTTCGCGTTCAACAAAGCAATAGGTCTGTAGCTTGAGCAGTTGGTTCTATCTTTCCCTTCCTTGGGTAATATTGTAATATGGGCTAATAGCGACTCTTGTCTTATTTCTTCTTCATCGCCTATGTTATTCAGATATTCTTGTAGCTTAGGGATCAGTTGTTCTTGAAATTTTTTATAGTATTTGACCGTGAACCTGTCTGGTCCTGGGCTTTTTCCTGCAAGAGTTTCTTTTAATGCCTGTTTTATCTCTTCTTGCGTTATTTTTTTTTCCAGCTCTTTTAATTGCTCAAGTTTTATTTTTGGTAAATTTGCTTTTTTTAAATAGTCTTGTATCTTCTTTTTTCTTATATCTTCCTCTATCTGTATTTCCTGTCTTTTTATCACATATAGTGAGCTGAAATATTTTTGAAATGTGGATGCGATATCTGTTGTCTTATTTACCACTTCTCCTTTCTCATTTTTAATCTTCTCGATAAAATTTAAAGACTTCTTTTTTTTATCATATTTGCAAGGTATTTTCCTGGTTTGTTGTCCCATTTGAATCTCTCTTGCAAGACTCTGTTATATTCCCTCCTTTCTTCTTGTTCCATCCATTCCTTTAGTTGATCTCTTTTTTGAATTAAAGGGGTTGTAAAGGTAAAAATTTTTTCACCTTAATGCATTCTATGCATTAAGGTGAAAAAACTTTTGACAATACCGCCGCCCCCAGCCCCCCCGTTTTACTTACCTGACGCCTCGAATCTTCGCTGCTCGTTCTCGTCATCTTCATTGCAGCTCAGCCTGGTTGCTGATTGGCTGCAGTGGATGGATTGAAAGCAGCGCAGCCATTGGCTCGCGCTGCTGTCAATCACATCCGATGACGCGGCGCGCCGGGGGGCGGGGCCGAGCGATACAGCGAGCGGCTATAGCCGCCGGCTGTATCACGGGAGCGTGCCCGCAAGCACTCACCACCATGCGGGAGCTCGCATTAAGGTGGTTAATGCTTGCGGGGAGGAGCTGAAACAGCCGCCAAGGGACCCCAGAAGACCAGGTTCGGGGCCACTCTGTGCAGAACGAGCTGCACAGTGAAGGTAAGTATAACATGTTTGTTATTTTTAAAAAAAAAAATAATTACCTTTACAACCCCTTTAATAACCGGTATATTTCATTGTCTGGTTGCTTTTTGTGGCTTTGCTCCAGTTCATATATTTCCTTTATAGTTTGTAGCGTATTTTTTCTTCTTTCCTGCATTTTTCCCACCCCAATAGCTATTAATTTACCCCTAATGACGGCTTTATGTGCCTCCTAAATTGTTGCTTTTGATAACTCTGGGGTGTCATTTTCCTTAAAATATCTTTTAATCTCTTCTATTATGATTTTTTCCGTCTCGCTGTCTTTGATTATCTCTTCATTTATTCTCCATGGGCCTTTCTCAGAGAATTCTCCTTGCATTTTGATTTTCAGCATTACTGGGCTATGAACCGAGGCTATTATTATTCCTATTTTTGTTTCTACTATTTCTTCCAAGTTTCTATGTTCGACCATGATGTAATCCAGCCTGGAGTATACTCCATGTACAGTTGAATAAAAAGTGTAATCTTTTGTACTTGGATGTTGTATTCGCCACGGATCAATTAGTTGATATTCATATAATTTTCTTTTTAATTTCTTTAGTTGTCTTACTTCTCTGTCTATTGCTGTGGAGGTACTATCCATTCTATGGTCCATGCTGAAGTTAAAGTCTCCAGCCAATATTAATTTGCCTTGTTTAAATTCCATTAAGACTTTTAATATATCTATCGGATATTTTTTGGGGTTTGTATTATGGCAGTCAACATTGGCAAGTGTATATTTTGCCCCCTGTATGGAACCTGTAAGAAAGAGGAAGCATCCCTCAGGGTCCACTTTTCTTCGTTCTATTTGAAAACGTAAATTTTTCCCTAATCCAATAGCCACCCCTTTAGCCCTTCTTATTGGTGAGTCTCCATAATACCATGTTGGTATGCTTCTTGAATAAATTTTAGTGTTTGAGTTTTGAGTAATGTGTGTCTCCTGCAGGAATATTATTTCCGCCTTGCTTTTATCTAGTTCTCGAAGAATTATGTTTCTCTTCCCTGGGGAGTTTAATCCTCGGACATTATAAGACAAAATTTTTATGCTATTCATATTTTCCATTTTTTTCCCCTTCTCCCTTCTCCTTTGAACCCCCGCGTCCTCCCAGGATCCCCCCCGCCGGTCCGAACAATGGACAGGGAGGGGGGACCCCCGAGCCGACGCGCGAGGAATCCCTGACCTTATTCCAAGGTAATTGAGCACTATAACAACCTATGCAAACCAGACCCCTCCCTCCCTCTCCCCTCCCCATCCCCTCCATACCCCCTCTCCCTCCCTCCCTCCCACCCCCCCGTCATCCCTGGTGTGGATGCTTTGACCCCATGGTCTCCAGAGCAGAGAGCACTTTTGTTTTACGGGGCTCAGCCTTGCCCCCTCTGCTCTACTAGGTCTGAGGTGGATATCTATAAGACGCACTGAGCCCTTCTCTCCTGTACTCAGGAAGGGTGGCCCCCTGACCACACCGTGAATCCCTATCTCCCCTCCCCGCCTCTGACTTATTTTATTTATTGATTAGCCTCTTTTTCTATTTCTCTTTTCATTCTCCCTTCCCCACAGCCCCCCCCCCCACTTTAGAGGCTATACATCTTATCTTTATAGACTTTAGCGCTGCTTTTCAAACGCTTATTTCAAACGCTACTTTTCAAACGCTTATTTCCTTTAGGACTATACTTCAAGAGTTCTATTCCTAGAGCTTAATTACAATTGAAGATCAACTCGTGACGCTGTTAGTTCTTGTCTGTTTGCTTTCTTGCCAATTTCTGGTAGTGGGATTTCTAATTTATTGCAAAAGTCCGGTATCTCTTCTATAAATCTTAGTCTAGCACTTCTTCCATTTTTCTTTGCTATCAGGCATGCTGGGAAGACCCAGTTATATTGAATTTCCTGCTCTTGAAGAATATTCAATAGGGGTCTTAACGTCCTTCTCCTTCTTAACGTTTCTTGGGACAGATCTTGAAAAAATTTGTATCCTAGCTTCTGCATATTCAATTGGTGGTTTTCTCTTCAGGTTCATCCAAATCTGATTTTTTTTCTCCCATCTTTTAGATCGGATTATTAGATCTCTTGGTGTCTCCGTTGGGAGCCCTAGGGGTCTTCTTAGTCGATGTGCTCTTTCTATTCTTATTATATTGGATTCTTCCTTTCCTAGAATAGAGTTGAAAAGTTGTTCATTTTTCCTATTAGATTTTCTACTTGTTCTGATTCAGTAAGGCCACGGATTCTCAGGTTTTTCCTTCTTTCTCTGTTTTCTTGGTTTTCTATTTTATAGGATTCTTCCTGTTGTTCCTTTTTTAATGTCTTTATTTCCCCTTTCAACTCTTTTATCATTTTTAAGTGCAAGTCTACTTTAGTCTCCACTTCTTCCACTCTTGAGAGAATATGTCCCATGTATTTATGTAATGTTGTCATCTCTGCCTTCAGGGAATTTTCAATAGCCGCAAACATTTTTTCCATGTCGGATTTTGTTGGTAACTGCAGTGCGTGTTGGCCTTCCTCCCTTCCTCCCTCTTCTCCCTCCATTTCTAGTTCTTGTTCCATTCTAGGTTCTGAAAGATGACTAGTTTCCGCTACTGTCTTATTCTGACCCTTTTTCTCCTTTTTATCCTTCTCCTTTATATCTGTCTGTCGGCCCTTTATACCCGGTTGTCTTTCTCCTTCCCCATTTCCTTGCAATACATATCTATTCATGGGACCAGGATTAGGGCCTAAACTTGCCCTGGGTGATTTGGCTACTGCTCCCGCACTTCTTGTCACTTTACCCCTCATCCCCTCAATTGAACAGGAAGAAAACCTCCAACCGCCACAAAAAAAAAAAAAACAGTCCCCTTCACCCCAGAGTCGTCTAGTCAATTATTTTAGCCGACAGTCTCTGGTCTTTATCCTTAGGTCACTCTATTGGAAGAGACAGCTCTTTATACAAAAAAAAAAAGAGATATATCCCAACATTCTATAGCATTCTATAGCAAACCGCAGCTTTCAATGGCGAACAAGAAATATCTTTCACTTTCTCATATGATAATAAGCGGTGAAATGTATATGTTTCAGTCCTTTTGTAAAAACTTAATTCATTTTGATGTATTCCATTAGCCCATTCTCTTCTCTTCCTTCCTTCCTTCCCTTCTCTTCTATGGATTCTTCCCTTTTAATATTGCAAGGTTACAAAATTACAATCTCCCGGTCTATTTTAAAAGTTTCTCTTTTCTCTGCCTTTACTTTCTCTTTCAAATTTCTCCTCCACCTCTTTCTTCTGCTTTCTCACTTCTTCTTCCTGCCTTCTCCTTTAACCACAAATACTTTATTTACTCATTATTTATTTCATTCTTTGCTCCTCACCTTTTTCCCTTTTTTTTTTTTTTTTATTCCCAGCACTTTTTTCACCACTTACTTGTTTTTCTCCCCCTTATTTTCAAACAAGACCAGTGAAAATAATGAGAGCATACTTATCTTATGGCAGTCAGGGGAAATTCAGAGGAGATACTGATAGGAGACACAAAAAAAGTCCGTCCACCAACACTTGCCGTTTACGATCCCGCTGCCTCCTCCGTGTGCTCAGGTCGAATGTTTCCGGGTCTATTTGGGACCTCTCGGGGCTACTCGCTGTCCTCTCTCTCACTTACCCGCTTATTTTCCGACCGCCGAATGCTTCTGATTGCCGTGAGCTCCACGTAGCCTGGCACAGCTCCACAGCCGGCAGCCGCCGACAGCGTCGCGAACGGACAGTCAGCGCCTCTAGCCACCGCCGATGGGGTGCGGGATCTCAGTCCCTCTTGCTCTCTCTCTCTCTTCAATCAGGTAGGGACATCCAGCTTGCAGAGTGATGTATAGAGGGAAGTAGAAGGAAGTAGGACAGCAAACACTGTAGGGGGGTAGGTGGGGGAAAGGCTGCTAATGCTCCTTCATCGGCTTGTCTTCCATCGCAGAGGCTGAGGGATAGATCGTGGACTCCTCACGGCGTGCAGTGCAGCGCCATTACCAGACTCCTCCCTCCAGCGCGCCTCCCTATGCTATTTTCCCCAGCAGCAAGTATTTGATAGCTGTATAAAGCAGGGTGAAAAAAGGGGGTAATGAGAAAAAAGACAAAAAACCATGATAAGGAAATTCTAGTATATAAATCCCAAATAGGTACACTTACTTGTAACAGGGAATATAAATCCAATCAACCCGGAGCAGTCTGCACATCCTGATAGCCCTCGGCTGATAACTGAGGGAAGGAGTGACACCATTTGCCGTCCCTGGTGTTCTTTTAAATAATGTGGGCGGGAATGGGCCGCTGCGTCAGCCAATGACCAGACGCGACCCAAAACCACAGCAAACAGGGCAATCCAGTGTGATGACGCTGTGCGTCCCATAACACAGACCACCGCTGCTGACACAGCGTATGCGCGTCATGGTGATGTGCGTCGCGGAGACGCACAGCAGACATGATGGGCAGGCCGCCATGATGAAAAAGGGCCGCGCCCATAGATGGAAACACCGGGATGGGTGACTCCGCGTCAAATCAAACACTAAAGGCGCGGTAGACGCGGTGTCACCATCCAAGAGGGCAGCACCCCCCACCCCATAGATGGAATAAGTAGTGGCCCAAATGTCCGTTTGACAGGATAATACATCCTGGTCAGCGGTGCGGCCTGGGGAAAGGTGGCTGGTGGAAGCAACCGGGGGGGTTTTCACAAATCCTGGGGCCTGTAGCACTTAATAGGGCTATCCCACTTAACCACTCGGGGGACACCCAGGTTGGGGAAGGCATAACCAAGGACTAATAACCCCCGACACAGGGTGCCCCTGCTCGAAACATAATTTCAAGCATTGGAGTAAAATTGCAGCGTTGTGCAAACAGGACACCGCGGCCCCCCTGTGTCGGGTAGGGGTAGGACAGATAGGGTAGATACCCTTCCCCACTGGGAAAACCAATGGGAAGAAATCATCTCACCCCCGCACCGGGAACCCTAGAGATGCATGGAGGATGACCTGGATGGGAGATAAAACAAACTACTGATTAGTGGCCATGATGGTCACTGAAAAGTAAAATAATGAAAAAGTGAGATAAATATATCAAATAGACAATAATAGTACTCCTTAAAACTCCACTTGAAATTGGCCTGAAGGACATATGGCCAGATCAAGTGGTGATGAGACACCAAAAAACCACACACACACATATATATATACAGATATATATACAGATATCTAAAAACCCTTGAAGTAATATATCTCATGTCTCAATACTTATTAGCAACCCAGGGGTTCACAAAGGAACCCCATGGGGCAGAGAGGTCAGAAAAATTATAGGGGTATTTAAGGCACATAAACATGGACATAGTCAGGGGGGACGAAAGATGACCTTTAGTCGGTTTTACCCGAACTAAAGCCATCCAAAAAGGGCCTAAAACCCTCTGTTTCATTTAAACCAGGGGGGGTGGTGGCCTTAAGGTATCTGATCCAGCGCATTTCTCGCTGGAGCAGAACCTTGTTCCAGTCACCCCCCCCGATTTGTATATGGAGTCTGTCCAGGACTGTAAAGTTAACATTGGGCATCCTGTAGTTGTGTTGTCTGGCTACATGCCTACCAAGTGGTAGGTAAAGATTGCCAATGCCCATGCTATGCATGTGTTTTTCAACTCTTTTGCCAAATTCTTGCCAGGTCATTCTGACATAGAAGGCCCCACATTGGCACTGCATAAGGTACATGACTCCCTGTGTCCTACAATTGGCAAAGTGACATAGCTGGAAATTCCTCCTCCCAATAACTCCGCACTGTGAGCAAGACCCACAGGGGTAAGTACCCCAGGTTTTACAGGGGTCTCTTCTTGCACTTCCCTTGTATTCACTCTGTGTGAGCATGTTCCCGATTAGGGATGAGCCGAACACCCCCCTGTTCGGTTCGCACCAGAACATGCGAACAGGCAATAAATTTGTTCGAACACGCGAACACCGTTAAAGTCTATGGGACACGAACATGAATAATCAAAAGTGCTAATTTTAAAGGCTTATATGCAAGTTATTGTCATAAAAAGAGTTTGGGGACCTGGGTCCTGCCCCAGGGGACATGGATCAATGCAAAAAAAAAGTTTTAAAAACGGACGTTTTTTCGGGAGCAGTGATTTTAATAATGCTTAAAGTCAAACAATAAAAGTGTAATATTCCTTTAAATTTCGTACCTGGGGGGTGTCTATAGTATGCCTGTAAAGGGGCGCATGTTTCCCGTGTTTAGAACAGTCTGACAGCAAAATGACATTTCAAAGGAAAAAAAGTCATTTAAAACTACTCGCGGCTATAATGAATTGCCGGTCCGACAATACACATAAAAGTTCATTGATAAAAACGGCATGGGAATTCCCCACAGGGGAACCCCGAACCAAAATTTAAAAAAAAAAATGATGTGGGGGGGTCCCCCTAGATTCAATACCAGGCCCTTCAGGTCTGGTATGGATATTAAGGGGAACCCCGGCCAAAATTAAAAAAAAAATTGGTGTGGGGTACCCCAAAAATCCATACCAGACCCTTATCCGAGCACGCAACCTGGCAGGCCGCAGGAAAAGAGGGGGGGACGAGAGAGCGCCAGGCCACATGCCCTCAACATTAGGAGGGTGCTTTGGGTTAGCTCACCAAAGCACCTTGTCCCCATGTTGATGGGGACAAGGGCCTCATCCCCACAACCCTTGCCCGGTGGTTGTGGGGGTCTGCAGGCAGGGGGCTTATCGGAATCTGGAAGCCCCCTTTAACAAGGGGATCCCCAGATCCCGGCCCTCCCCCCTGTGTGAAATGGTAAGGGGGTACTACCCCAAAAAAAGTCAAAAATGTTAAAAACGACAAGAGACAGTTTTTGACAATTCCTTTATTTAAATGCTTCTTATTTCTTCTATTTTCTATCTTCTATGTTCTATCTTCCTTCGGTTTCTTCCTCCATCTTCTTCTTCTTCTGGTTCTTGTTCTTCTGGTTCTTCTTGTTCTTCATCCGATCTTCTCATCCGGCATCTTCCTCAGCGGCGCCTTCTTCACTTCATCTTCTTTCCTCGGGCCGCTCCGCATTCACGATTGGATGGGAGGCTCCTGCTTTGTGACACTTCTCCTCTTCTGACGGTTCTTAAATAACAGAGGGCGGGTGACCCCCGCCCCCCTCTGACGTCATGGGGAATGCCACAGGGAAGTCCCCGTGCGTCAGAGGGGGCGAGGTCACCTGCCCTCCATTATTTAAGAACCGACAGAAGAGGAGAAGCGTCACACAGCGGGAGTCTCCCATCCAATCGTGGATGCGGAGCGGCCCGAGGAAAGAAGATGGAGTGAAGAAGGTACCGCTGAGGAAGATACCGGACGAGAAGACCGGATGAAGAACCAGAAGAACAAGAAGAACCAGAAGAACAAGAACCAGAAGAAGAAGAAGATGGAGGAAGAAACCAAAGGAAGATAGAAGATAGAAGAAAGAAGAAAGAAGAAAGAAGATAGAAGATAGAAGAAAGAAGAAGCATTTAAATAAAGGAATTGTCAAAAACTGTCTCTTGTCATTTTTAACATTTTTGACATTTTTTTGTGAAATGGTAGGGGTACTTTTGTACCCCCTTACCATTTCACACAGGGGGGAGGGCCTGGGATCTGGGGGTTCCCTTGTTAAAGGGGCTTTCAGATTCCAATACGCCCCCCGCCCGCAGACCCCCACAACCACCGGGCAAGGGTTGTGGGGATGAGGCCCTTGTCCCCATCAACATGGGGACAAAGTGTTTTAGGGGGCTACCCCCAAAGCACAATGTTGAGGGCATGTGGCCTGGTACGGTTCAGGAGGGGGGCGCTCTCTCGTCCCCCCTCTTTTCCTGCGGCCTGCCAGGTTGCGCGCTCGGATAAGGGTCTGGTATGGATTTTTGGGGGTACCCACACCATTTTTTTTTTAATTTTGGCGCGGGGTTCCCCTTAAAATCCATACCAGACCTGAATGGTCTGGTATAGATTTTGAGGGGGACCACACGCCAATTTTTTTTTAAATTTTGGCTGGGGTTCCCCTTAATATCAATGCCAGACCTGAAGGGCCTGGTATGAAATTTAGGGGGACCCACCACATAATTTTTTTTAACATTTTGGTTCGGGGTTCCCCTGTGGGGAATTCCCATGCCGTTTTTATCAATGAACTTTTATGTGTATTGTCGGACCGGCAATTCATTATAGCCGCGAGTAGTTTTAAATGATTTTTTTTCCTTTGAAATGTCATTTTGCTGTCAGACTGTTCTAAACACGGGAAACATGCGCCCCTTTACAGGCATACTATAGACACCCCCCAGGTACGAAATTTAAAGGAATATTACACTTTTATTGTTTGATTTTAAGCATTATTAAAATCACTGCTCCCGAAAAAACGTCCGTTTTTAAAACTTTTTTTTTGCATTGATCCATGTCCCCTGGGGCAGGACCCGGGTCCCCAAACACTTTTTATGACAATACCATGCATATAAGCCTCTAAAATTAGCACTTTAGGGCAGGTCACCGTCGATGTGGAATCACTTTACAATAGCATCCCGCATGAAGCAGGAATTGTTGCCATTGAACGGGTCCTTAAGCAACGGGCTACCACGGTTTGGAAGTTCAATGCTTTTGTGCTCCAGATGTTAGAATTCATTCTGAAGCATAACACCTTTTTGTTCAAGGGCTCCCACTTCCTGTGCACCCTCATACGCCAACCTGTACCTGGGGGAGTGGGAGAAGGATTTCTTACTGGGAGAAAGGTCATCTATCTACTCTCGCCACATTTGCATGTGGCAGAGATACATAGATGACATATTTATTATCTGGGATGGTCCAGAAACTGAACTCAGAGATTGTCTAAGTTGTATGAACCAAAATAGTTTCAACCTCTTCTTTACCATGACATACGACTCCGAAGAGGTCAACTTTTTGGATATTACCATTTCCAAAGACCATATCGGAGGACTCTCGAGTAGGCTATACAGAAAGGAGACAGCTGGTAACACGTTGCTACATGCAGACAGCTTCCATCCAGAGCCACTCAAGAAATCTATTCCATTCAGTCAGTTCTTGAGGCTTAAAAGGAACTGCAGCACATACGAAGATTTCCAACGAGAGTCTGACGAACTCACTACCAGACTAATGGATAGAGGGTATACAAAATCAGCTCTGAAAAAGGCCTTTAATCGTGTTAAAAACACAGACAGACGAAATTTAATTTTCAAAACAAAAAATCCAAGAAAAGAGGACACAATGACCAGAATCATTATGAGATTCTCCAATGAACATAACAAGATAAGGAAAATCATCTCCAAGCATTGGCCAATCCTCATGGAGGATCCTATCTTGGGTAGTTTGGTTACATCTAGGCCCCAAATCACATATAAAAAATCAGGTTCCATCGGGAACATGCTCACACAGAGTAAATACAAGGGAAGTGCAAGAAGAGACCCCTGTAAAACCTGGGGTACTTACCCCTGTGGGTCTTGCTCACAGTGTGGAGTTATTGGGAAGAGGACCACATTGTTATTGCCCAATGGGGAGAATTTCCAGCTACGTCACTTTGCCAATTGTAGGACACAGGGAGTCATGTACCTTATGCAATGCCAATGTGGGGCCTTCTATGTCGGAAGGACCCGGCAAGAATTTGGCAAAAGAGTTGAAAAACACATGCATAGCATGGGCATTGGCAATCTTTACCTACCACTTGGTAGGCATGTAGCCAGACAACACAACTACAGGATGCCCAATGTTAACGTTACAGTCCTGGACAGACTCCATATACCAATCAGGGAGGGTGACTGGAACAAGGTTCTGCTCCAGCGAGAAATGGATCAGATACCTTAGAGCCACCACCCCCCTGGTTAAATGAAACAGAGAGTTTTAGGCCCTTTTTGGATGGCTTTAGTTCGGGTAAAACCAACTAAAGGTCATATTTTGTCCCCTCTTACTATGTCCATGTTCATGTGCCTTAAATACCCCTATAATTTTTCTGACCTCTCTGCCCCATGTCTCATCACCACTTGATCTGGCCATATGTTCTTCAGGCCAATTTCAAGTGGAGTTTTAAGGAGTACTATTATTGTCTACTTGATATATTTATCTCACTTTTTCATTATTGTACTTTTCAGTGAACATCATGGCCACTAATCAGTAGTTTGTTTTATCTCGCATCCAGGTCATCCTCCATGCATCTCTAGGGTTCCCGGTGTGGGGGTGAGATGATTTCCTCCTGTTGGTTTCCCCAGTGGGGAAGGGTATCTACCCTATCTGTCCTATCCCTACCTGACACAGGGGGGCCGCGGTGTCCTGTTTGCACGCCGCTGCAATTTTACCCCAATGCCTGTAATTATGTTTTGAGCAGGGGCACCCTGTGTCGGGGGTTATAAGTCCTTGGTTATGCCTTCCCCACCTAGGGTGTCCCCCGAGTGGTTAAGTGGGATAGCCCTATTAAGTGCTACAGGCCCCAGGATTTGTGAAAACCCCCCCGGTTGCTTCCACCAGCCACCTTTCCCCAGGCCGCACCGCTGACCAGGATGTATTATCCTGTCAAACGGACATTTGGGCCACTACTTATTCCATCTATGGGGTGGGGGGTGCTGCCCTCTTGGATGGTGACAGCGCGTCTACCGCGCCTTTGGCGTTTGATTTGATGCAGAGTTACCCATCCCGGTGTTTCCATCTATGGGCGCGGCCCTTTTTCATCATGGCGGCCTGCCCATCATGTCTGCACGTTGCCGCAACACGCATGTGCTGTGTCAACGGCGGCGGTCTGTGTTATGGGACGCACAGCGTCATCATGCTGGATTGCCCTGTTTGCTGTGGTTTTGGGTCGCATTGCGTCATTGGCTGAAGCAGCGGCCCATTCCCGCCCACATTATTTAAAAGGACGCCAGGGACGGCAAATGGCGTCACTCCTTCCCTCGGTTATCAGCCGAGGGCTATCAGGGTGTGCAGACTGCTCCGGTTTGATTGGATTTATATTCCCTGTTACAAGTAAGTGTACCTATGTGGGATTTATATACTAGAATAGGAGAAGGGGGTCTTATTACCTCCTTTTCCTTATCATGGTTTTTTGTCTTTTTTCTCATTACCCCCTTTTTTCACCCTGCTTTATACAGCTATCAAATACTTGATGCTGGGAACGCCAATACTGGGATTGTAATTTTATATCCAGCTGTCTTGTAGAGGATATAGGACAGTTCTAGCCAATGGAGGATTAAGACCTCTCGCCTTGACACTGGAAATACCATTTACCCACGAAGTGCATTTGGAGGATGTAAGCGGTGTGGTAGCCATACTATATGGGAGATATGTATATAGTCTCACACAGTTCATAACATTGTTGTCTTGATTTTCTTTAGATTGTGATACATTTCCCTGAAGAAGACTTTCTTTGAAATAAGCATGTTGAAACGCGTTGGAATTCTACTACTCGACGCCACGGTTTTCTGTCTGTGGTGATTGTATTGTGTAGTGTGATGTATCACTCTCTTCCAATTTTTCTTTTTTCTTTATGCAATGCACCTTTTTAAACAATTTTGCAATGTGATATCATGATCAAGTCCTATCTATCTATTTAATTGTATTTATGTACTTAAATTTATATGTATAATAAACTTATTTTTATTTAAGTTTATAGTTTTCATTGCCTTAAAAATCCCAAATAGAGGTTTACGCAGTTCTCTTTAAGTATATACGGGATGATGGCAATGACACATCCATACCACTTGGGTCAATTATATTTTTGCCTTTTCTTGTCTGCAGTACGGTCTATAACTTTTTCTAGATCCTGCCCAAACAAGAGGTCTCCTTCAAATGTGATGCCACACAGCCTAACCTTTTGAGGCTGGGCTCCCCGACCAGGATTTTAACCATATAGCCCTACGAGAGGAATATATGAGGGCAGCGGTCTTTGCCGATAGCATGACCGACTCAGCAGATGTGTCTGCCATATAACCCGCCGCTTTGTGCAGCATGGGAAGGGAATAAAGACTTTCCTTCCTGGAGGTCCCACTTTACAAATGGCCTTGTAATTGGTCCAGCCAGACCTCCAAATTACGAACCACTATTGTTGTAGCCATTGCTGGTTTTGGATTTGTCATGGCTACTTCCCATGATCTTTTCAGCAGTACCTCCATCCTCTTGTCCATAGGTTCCCTAAGGACACCTCAAAGGCGAGGTCCATCGATTTGGCGCACTGGGAAAAGGCTGCGTCCACTTTGGGCACTTTGTTCCAAATACAGGCGGAATTCTCACTGAAAAGGAATCTCCTCTTCAGACTTTTTGGAAAAAAATCGTTTTTTCTCCAGTTCTTCACAGTGTGCTGTGTACCGAAAATACCCTGTTTTGGTCTTCTTTCGGGGTCTGATACATCTGGTCATGTAGGGACAAGGAGGCCTGCTCTTCTTTGATCTCTAGCATCTCGTAGATCACCCCAATAAGGCATCCACCTCCTCGAGTGAGAGCCTGTACCTAGGTGAACTTGTCCCTTGGCTCGAAATATCTTTGGATGATGCCGTCTCACTTGGCTCAACACCAGAAATCAATTCCTTGCATGCCCCCATTGCTTCCTTGTAAACCAATTTATCAATGCAGGTTTTACAAAGGGGTTTGTTCCACCCTTCCCTAAATTTGTTCATACATGACAGAAACCTCTTCTTCCCCCCTGACCTCTCTGGTTCTTTGTACTGAGCCTGAGATAAGAGAGGAGAGAAGAGAAGGGAGGCAAAAGGAAGGGAAAAAAACAAATACAAGCTGCCGTCAGAAAAAAAATCTTAGCCATTCAGTGGGTGTATACCTTCACCAAAACCTATGTGCACCCCCACCAGCGCTGACAGGATTCACGTGACTCTTTAGCCCGGATCCCGTCTCGAAGAGGGGGGGCTACAAAAAAGGGCTACATTTGAGTCCATCACCCCCCCAGCCCTGTAGGACATAGACACCCCAGTGTCCGCCTACCTGAGCTTGGCCGGCACCACTGCTACCTGGTTCAGCTGGATCCATGCTGTCCTCTGTTCCTTGCTGGAGCATCGCACTGTGGATCAGAATTGTCCTGTGGCTGGAGTTCTTTTAAAAGAACCGCCATGGCTCCGGTGTCCACCCGGAACCGGAAGTGGTGCGCCGGAAGTCCCTGCCCTCCTCCTGTGTCCTCACCCACCCGGACTCACGCCGGGATACCATAGTATCCGGCCAGCCATGCGGGGAAAGCCAGCCCTCCCCGGGCTATACTGGAGGAGGATGCTGGTACCAGCTCCTCTGCAGCCTGACCGGGGGACCCAGATGCCTGCCACCTTTCCCAGGTACTTTTTAGACCCCTTCCCCTTCTCCCATAGGCAGCTCCAAGGCTCAGGGGAAAGAGAGCTCAATCCATCCTTTTAAGGATCTGAATGGTGTTTCCTGCCTCCGGAGGTAGGGTCTATCTCTCTAGTGCTGTCCTGGACAGACGACTAGAGAAAATCAATATATGGTGCTGCGCTCCAAAATTAAAGTGCTACAGTATTAAATATAAAGTACTATATGTACTAGATCATATTCATGTGGAAATAATCATTAAATACATACATAAAAAGACAATGCATAATGAATCTACTATGCTAAATAATAAATGAGTGATAAGTATTCCATGTGAAATAGATAAAAAATTCCTTCAATATAGTGCGTGCACCAAAGACAATATAAATATATACGTAATGAAGTGCAAGTGCCAAAAAAGTTCACAGTGAATAGTATCTTCAAAGAAGGTGCTGGTGTTTAGAGTGCTGGATTTCAACTAGCATAAGTGACGATGTGACTTGGGTGATCCTTTTCTTCAGTGCAATTCCACCTAAAGGTGCAGTGGCTCCTTACCTTATCACTGTAAGGGAACAGCTTAAGAATAGCCAGGGGTTATCCAGATTCTAGGGTTCTGAAAACGATCTCCCTAAGTATTTCTTTATCAGTTACGATCTGTATGGAGCCTGGTGAATACTTCTTATATATATATGTGTTTTCTTTCTCTGGATAATTAGCAGTAGAATTCCTCTCAGGACAGCGCATCAGCAGATGGAGAAAGAAGGAAAAACAGGGGGACCCCAATAGTGAAGTATGTAGAACTAGTGTTTATTTTTTGACAGCAAACAATAGAGTACTCACATGAAGCAGTTTAAAACAAGATGAGACATAAACGAGCAGTGAGCTCGCGGCCTAACGTCACTTCCGGTGCCCGTCTATTGTGATGCTTATTGTCACGATCACGTGACTTCATCAGGGAATACATATGAGCACTGGAAGTGTCCTTAAATAGGTTTATTATAATGTGTTGACGAGCGGACATTTTCTTGAAGTCCTACCATTAAAAAAAAGTAGCGGCCATTTTCTAGTAGATGTTCCTAAGACTACAACAGCGACCATTTTCCTGTAGCTCATAATATGCAAACGGAAATGGCTGCAATAATTCTAGTGCAAAGCTTAAAACAAGTATTAAACACACAATCTGTGATGGAATAGATGTAGTTCTGATGTTAAATGTTGATAGAATAGCCAGTATCGCAGCAAGTGTAATATGGTCAGAGAAAAATGATTTCTTTTTTTTTATCCAAAAAGAAGATTTTTATTGAAAATTAAACACGTACAGTCCAAAGATCTACAGTCAAGTCATGTTTCAGCAAATGTATACGTTTCCACGTACCATGAGAACAGTGCCTCTGCGTTATTTATTTAATTTCCGTTCTAATACATTCACCATCACCAAATACCATACAACCAAATTCAAGTTCCACAGTGCCCCCTGCCCACTTTTCTGCATCAGCCCGACCCGCCCTTCTTAATCTAGAGTTGGTTCAGAGTGTATAATACATTTAGCCTGCACTGAGTCTCAAGAGTCTATCCATGACTAGGTCCTCCGGAGCCAGTCCCGGGGTTCCCAGCCATGGCTCCCACAGTTTTTGAATTTATTCAAGCATTACGTATGCTGGTATATAACTTTCTCTATTCACAATGTGTTACCTAGTTCAGTAATCCATTCCTTAACCGAAGGGGGTGACTCAGACCTCCAATGTAGCATTATCAATTTGCGAGCCATAAAAAGGGCCCTAGTGAGGGCTTCTCTGGTGAGAGGTTCCCACTCTAATTCGTCTAGCAGATTCAGAATACAGTGTCTAGGGTCCAAAGGGTCTGACACCTGAAACACTGTGTTCAAACTGTCTGTCACCCCCTTCCAATATACATGCAGTTTGGAGCAACGCCAGGGCATATGTATCAACTCCCCATGGTCCCTTTTGCATCTAGTACACATAGGTGTGGGTAACAGTCCAATGGTATGCAGCCTGTGAGGCGTGTATTATACTCTCAGAAGTGTATATAGTTGTGTCAACCTTTGTGTCACGTTCAAGGAACATATGGCTACTGACTGTAGGTCTTCCTCCCACTGAACCTCATCTAGGGGTCCTACGCCCACTACCCATTTTCTTTTAACTGTAAGGGGGTGTTTTGCTAGGTACTTACAGGGTAATGTATTATAGCTCTGGAAGATAAATCCTTTAGATGTCTCCGCTGTCTTAAGCTGAAAGAGAATGGGTGTAGAGTCCACCTGCCACTCAGAGGTCTTCGATTGGGCTATGAAAGCATGTCTGAGTTGCATGTAGTAAAACTGCATTTGTGTTGGTAACCTATATGTCTCCCTCAGGGTTTCAAAAGGCAGTAATTTTCCATTTCTAATAATTTGCGTCAGGTAGAAAATCTCAACAAGCCAGTTTTCCACAAAAGTAGTGGGGTCTTTGCCTTCAGACTTCTCGGGGAGACCGACAATGCGAACGTTGTTTCTGCATAAGCGATTTTCAGTATCCTCTGCTCTGTTATACGTGTCTTGGGCCATGCGGTGTGCTGCTCTGGCTTCTCGTGCAAGTGGTCTCTATGTCACTATGTCAGTTGTCCTCTATGTCACTCACTCTGCTCTCAACTGCTGTTGCTCTTTCTCTAACCTTTTGCAGGTCTTGTCTGAGAAATTACATCTCTCCTCTAAGGCCCCCAAGCTGATCTTTCATGATATTGACTGTAGCTGTCAACAGACAGTCGCCAGTCTGCCTGTGTAGACATGCCTGCATCTTCCCCTCTATTTGCTGCCCCTCACAGCCATAGCCCCAGAGCCTTGTAATTTCTGGGTGTAGTATAGCATATCTCTATACTGCTCCTTATCCGGTGGCTTCCGGGCTTTCCTGCTGCCTTCTCTGGGCTTGTCTGCTGTCCGCGGAGTGCATTGTGCCAGGGTCGCCGCGGCGGCGGCGCCATCTTGGGAGTCTGGTCCCGCCATCTCCAATGGGCCTCGGAGGGTCTTCCCCTGTGTGCAGAGTGCTGGCGGTGCTGGGTCTCAGTAGCCAGCTGGGGAGCCGAAAAAAACCGGGTCAAGGATGCCGGGGAAGGATCGATGGACGGATCAGGTAGGAGCTGTGAGAAGTGCGTCCTCTCACATGCCGGTCTTGGCCACGCCCCCGAGAAAAATGATTTCTAAATGTAAACCTATCTTTCAATGTGAACAATGGGCGAGGTAAAAAGTGCTGGGGACACCGAAAATGATGTCATTGCCTCAACATATCCCACACATACATACAGCGATGCCTAGGTAGATAGGTATGAGAGAAATATAACATATCGCATCCATAGAAAAAGAGGAGTAAAACAAATCTTAAATGAATATATTAAAATCTAAGAATATTTGTAGATAAAATTTTAACCCTAAAATTACTTAAAAATATTCTCTTAAAAATCACTTTTAAAACAGTTAAGGTCGAATTCAATATTCAATCCCCAAGGTGCAAAAGTGTCCTTTGGATAGCTGTCACCACCACAGTTGGCTTTACAATATTCCGAACGGCCAATTGATGTATCTGCGACTACACCCAAAGAAATGACTTTTTAGCCAAGCTTAGTTTTAAGCTTTGCACTAGAATTATTGCAGCCGTTTCCATTTGCTTATTATGAGCTACAGGAAAACGGCCGCGGTTGTAGTCTTAGGAACACCTACTAGAAAATGGCCACTATATTTTTTTTATGGTAGGACTTCAAGAAAATGACCACCTGTCAACACATTATAATAAACCTATTTAAGGACACTTCCAGTGCTCATATGTATGCCTGATGAAGTCACATGATCGTGACGATATGTGTCGGAATAGATGGGCACTGGAAGTGACATTAGGCCGCGAGCTCGCTGCTCCTTTATGTTTCATCTTGTTTCAAACTGCTTCATGTGAGTACTTTATTGTTTGCTGTCAAAAAATAAACACTAGTTCTACATACTTCACTATTGGGGTCCCCCGTTTTTCCTTCTTTCTCCATCTGCTAATGCGCTGTCCTGAGAGGAATTCTACTGCTAATTATCCAGAGAAAGAAAACACATATATAAGAAGTATTCACCAGGCTCCATACAGATCGTAACTGATAAGAACATACTTAGGGAGATCATTTTCAGAACCCTAGAATCTGGATAACCCCTGGCTATTCTTACGCTGTTACCTTACAGCGGTAAGGTAAGGAGCCACTGCACCTTTAGGTGGAATCAGGCCTGGATTTACTCCCTTTGCCGCCCCAAGGCCGGGTCCTTCAATGCCGCCCCCCCCCACCCCCACACACACACCACCATTCACGTCCTTTATCAATGACTGCTACAATAGATCAATTAAAAACATATCTCCACACACGAGAACACTGAAAATAACTGGCTTTAATTGTGCAGACTGAAAATACTTCAGGGTAAGTGCGCGAGGGGTAAGGATTTTTCGCTGGCAATTTTTCGGGGCAATGGCTGGTGTTAGTGCTTCAATCATCCCCAGCACCATGGTTGGTATGGTTTCAGGATGATTGAAACACATTATTTCTATTATTACATTGTAATATAAAATGAAATAGTTCAACTCACCATAATGCAGAATCATTGGGAGCCCTGAGCGTGTCACTAGCCACCATCGCTTGTCACTTGCCACTATGCCTGCCACCAGATGAGGATGTCACTTGCCACTATGCCTGCCACCAGATGGAGATGTCACTTGCCACTATGCCTGCCACCAGATGGAGATGTCACTTGCCACCATGCCTGCCACCAGATGGAGATGTCACTTGCCACTATGCCTGCCACCAGATGGAGATGTCACTTGCCACACTGCCTGCCACCAGATGGAGATGTCACTTGCCACGCTGCCTGCCACCAGATGGGAATGTCACTTGCCACGATACCTGCCACCAGATGGGGATGTCACTTGCCACGCTGCCTGCCACCAGATGGGGATGTCACTTGCCACGCTGCCTGCCACCAGGTGGAGATGTCACTTGCCACGCTGCCTGCCACCAGATGGGGATGTCACTTGCCATGCTGCCTGCCACCAGATGGGGATGTCACTTGCCACGCTGCCTGCCACCAGATGGAGATGTCACTTGCCACGCTGCCTGCCACCAGATGGGGATGTCACTTGCCACTATGCCTGCCACCAGATGGGGATGTCACTTGCCACGCTGCCTGCTAGCATCTTGGAGATTGCCACAGTTACCTGGCTGCCACTCAAAAAATAGCAGAGATGATGTCACGCTCTCTCTTCTGGGTCATGGCTGCACCTCTGTGTAGAGCAGCCTTTGCGGCCCTGTAAGTAGGCCTGGCCTCGGTGGCCTTGTGGGAAATCCGGCCCTGGGTGGAATTGCACTGAAGAAAAGGATCACCCAAGTCACATCGTCACTTATGCTAGTTGAAATCCAGCACTCTAAACATAAGCACCTTCTTTGAAGATACTATTCACTGTGAACTTTTTTGGCACTTGCACTTCATTACGTATATATTTATATTTTCTTTGGTGCACGCACTATATTGAAGGAATTTTTTATCTATTTCACATGGAATGCTTATCACTCATTTATTATTTAGCATAGTAGATTAATTATGCATTGTCTTTTTATGTATGTATTTAATGATTATTTCCACATGAATATGATCTAGTATTTAATACTGTAGCACTTTAAATTTGGGGGCCTAGTCATACTGAATAAAAAAGACTATGAGGACGAAATGGAAAATCTACTTAAAGCGGAGAACATCTATAAGAAACTCAAAGGGAACCCTAAATTGCAATATGAAAAGAAGTTGAAGGCTTTCGTAAAAAAGGGGAAAGATAAAGGAATATTAAACAAGAAAGGAGCTGGATATCTTCTACCAGAATCCACGAAGACCCCTGTGATATATTACATTCCGAAGATTCACAAGAGGATAGAAAAGCCGCCAGGAATACCAATTATTAGCGGGATCAACTCACTCTTCTCTCGCCTAGGATAGTACCTTGACCAATTCTTGAAACCATTGATACAAAAATGGAGATCATACCTTAGAGACAGCACCCAAATAATAACAGAACTCCAAAACATCACCGGGATTGAGAATTGCTACTTGCAAATTGGATATATTCTCGAGGGCCTCCAACTAGCTATGGAAAGTAACTTTTTCTGGTATGGAAGAAATGATTATGTTCAAATGAAAGTGGTGGCCATGGGGGCACGTTATGCCCCCAGTGTGGCCAACCATTTTATGAATATGTGGGAGGAAAAATAAATCTATGGCAAAAAAATACCCCAAATTAAACTGTACCAACAAATTGACTATCTAGATTTACAAATATTTAAGGAGGAAAGTGATCTATACACAAAAACATTTTTTAAAACCACGACCGCAGCGGGTATTTACCAACTTCAAGTTGGTACCACCCAAAGTGGAAAGGGAACATTCCCAAAGGCCAATTGATGAGATTGTGAAGAAACTGCCATAAACTAGAAGACTATGAAGCACAAGCTGATATTATGAGAACAAGATTCCAAGAAAAAGGTTATCAGGAAAAGAATCTAGTCAAATTGAAAACTCAGGTAAAGAAAATGGATAGGAACATGCTATTGGTTAAGAAAGATAACAGGAGAAAGCAGGAAAACTACATGGATGTGGCATACATTACTAGGTTTAATACCCAATATCAATCAATAGAACATATAATTAGAAAGTACTGGCCCATCCTGAAAGAAGACAGAATCCTATCCAGGATCCTACCAAAAAAAAAACACATTTGTGTATAGAAGAGCTCCCACACTCAGAAACCACATAGTTCATAACGTAATCAATCCCCCAAGACCTGTAAAACTATTTTCAGGAATGAAAGGATTCTACAGGTGCCAAAAATGTCTCCCATGCAGAGTAAGCAAAAAGCAGCCACGGAACAAAGAGTCATTCAAATCTAGGGTCAACAACAAGGAGTACTAAATAAAAGAGTTGATCACATGTAACAGTACCCATGTCACCTAAGTTGTTGAGTGCCCCTGTCACCTCCAATATGTGGGCAGGACCAACCGCCCTCTATGTGTGAGGATCAGGGAGCATATCAACAACATAAGGAAAGGGTTCCCGAAACATAGCCTTTCAAGGCATTTTAAGGAAGTACATGACAGGGACCCCACAGGACTGATTTTCTATAGGATAGATCAAACTAATGATCACTGGAAAGGCAGCAATAAAAAAGTCCTTGTCTTACAGAATGAGACAAGGTGGATAAATAGGTGGAGTCCCTGGTACTGGGGGGCCTTAACCTGGACATTGACCTCAACTGTTTTATATCAAACTTCTGAATATGATTATTATTATCATTATCCTTTACCCTATATCCACTTCCAAGCATAAAATTATAAAAATGTTTATTATTTTCTCTGAAACATCAGTGCCCAGTATCATAGCATACCCGAGATAAGATAGACAGGGTAGTGAAACCTTTTGTTTCTATCTATGAGTTTTCTTATAAGAGAAGAGTGAAGGTTTAAGAGTACTTGGTGACCACACTGGAGGGGTGGGAACCACGTATGATAATCTAAGGTCATATATTGAAATATACTGCTTTTATCTATTTGCAAAGTAAGTTTAAACCAACACCATACAAAATTAAAATGAAAGTAATAAACTAAAAAACACTAATATAGTATTATCTCAGAATATATTAAAACATACTGAGTAATGGAGGGTGCATTACTCCATTCCAGTACTACTGTAAGATTCTTTCCAGTATTAATATTGTTTTGAAATTGAATATGTATATCATGTATGTTTACTGGATAATATCTGATTTGTAACTAAGAGCGGGGTTGCGGGAGGTTGTTCTAAATTTGACCACCGGGGGGCGTTTTGGGGGTGGGAGTAACCAGGGTTGTAAAACGATCAGTATAGGTAAATACAAATGATGATTGTAACAACACTTTGTGATACAAAGGGAGTAACCTAGCAACCATAGGAAGCTAACATTAAGGGTGTATAGAGGAAACCTGTGGGCATCAGCTATTCCCAATTCTAAACCCGCCCCCATAAGGGTGGACCCTGCAGACCGCTTGCTATAACTAAACGTGAGGTGTACCAAGATGGCACCGCCTCAGACGACGTCCTATGATGAAACGCGTAAGTCGGAGCTTGGTACGCACTCACGTCACTTCCGGTTTGCGAAGTTCTGGTCCGTGGAACGCACACCGTCTGGAGCTTATTGTCAGCAACCAGGATATGTCAGCTGTTACACCTGTAACGGCACGGTATATTTGCCTTTAGTAAATCAACCTCCCCATCTCCACAGCTGGACCTCAGCTGCCAAATTTTAAAGGTTTGCTACAGGGTTAATCCTTTGTTACACCTAGAAGTTTTCAGCCTATTTTAGTGCTCCAGCACTGTAAAGTTGCCGCACAGGGTTTCCACAGCTAAACCTTATCTGCCATATTTCTAATGTTTGCTGCAGTGTAAACCCTGAATTAACTCTGTGAGTTTGTGGCTAATTTGTGCCCTGACCCTGTAAAGGTTCAGCCAGTATTTTTACTGACCCTGTAAAGTTCCCACAAAATATTTTTCCAGCTGTATCGAAAACCCTGTGCTGTACCTCGATGTTTAAGGCTAATGGGCTCCATTGGCAAAGCGGTATCTTACCACATCTGAGTATGCGGTAAGATACCGCACAGCATTTTTCAAAACGTTTTTTGGCATTCACTTAAAAACGCTACTAAAATATCACATGGATTATTTCATGAAGTCTGTATTTTATAAGCCTGCACTAATTTACCGGAGGTGGTAGCTGGCCTTCCTAACACTGTAAGTAGTTGATTGTTAAGGAGCAGGCGGCCGCCACATCCTTAACAACTGATGAGTCATTAGCTGTCAGCGTGCCCTAATGCAACGCATGTTAAAACATGAAGAGGCACATATGTGTTAATGCAAAACAACAGGACATCAAGGTCTAAATGATCCCTCCACACCACAATTACCATAATGTTCAACAATGCACTTTATATGCATTGCAGCCCAAAGCATTTTCCATTGTCCTGCAACATACAGTATCTCACAAAAGTAACGTATATTGTCCCACAAGATGCCAAATCTCTGCACAGGATGAGAGTGCAATTGTCACATTCTGGTGGCAGCAGTCGGATCCGAGAGTACTGCTGTAATAGTCGCCATAACTTATTCACCATGGAATGTGTCAGCGCAGAAGTTGTTTGGTAAAGAACAAAATAGGAGGTATGAAAGTTGGGTAACCATCCTGTTCTAGTTGTAGTCCATTGCTTTTGTGTAGGAAGGTCTGCATGTGTGTTGTTCTTGCAAATTACGATGGCTGAAAGTGTGAATTGCTGAAGTAGGGATGTTAAAACATCATTATAGGTGATAACTTCTACAAATAGAAATATGGCTGTACTATGGGGTCACCAGTACACTTGCCGTGGCTCACAGCAGGAGTCCAGTGCGTCCTGTTCATGGATTCAGGTGCGAATCAGGTCTGAATTTCTGCCTGAATTCACACCTTATTTCGGAGTCAGTGGCGCACAGGACCCTTTCCAAATGTGGACCACCGCCACCTAGGAGGTGTGTGAACTCCCCCCAATGAGGGCCGGTCACACTCTCCTGTCATGTGAATTGCATTCGGGAAAACCCGCATTCAATTTGCATAAGTGTGAACCCAGCCTCAGAGGAAAAACACCAATTCTTTGGTTCAGGTATGTGGATGATACGTGGGTCAAGGTTAGAGCATCAGAAATACAAACTTTTAGTGAATATGCAATAAAAAAAAATGGTTTACTTGAGAAGAAGCACCAAATAACAAATGTGTGTTCACCTACAGTATCTCACAAAAGTGAGATACACCCCTCACATTTTTGTAAATATTTTATTATATCTTTTCATGTGACTACTCTGAAGAAATTACACTTTGCTACAATGTAAAGTAGTGAGTGTACAGCTTGATTACCAGTGTAAATTTGCTGTCTCCTCAAAATAACTCAATAACTCAACAGCTATTAATGTCTAAACCGCTGGCAAGAAAAGTGAGTACACCCCTAAGTAAAAATGTCCTAATTGGGCCCAAAGTGTAAATATTTTGTGTGGCCACCATTATTTTCCAGCACTGCCTTAACCCTCTTGGGCATGGAGTTCACCAGAGCTTCACAGGTTGCCACTGGAGTCCTCTTCCACTCCTCTATGAGGACATCACTGAGCTGGTGGATGTTAGAGACCTTGCACTCCTCCACCTTCCATTTGAGGATGCCCCACAGATGCTCAATAGGGTTTAGGTCTGGAGACATGCTTGGCCAGTCCATCACCTTTACCCTCAGCTTCTTTAGCAAGGCAGTGGTTATCCTGGAGGTGTGTTTAGGGTCGTTATTATGTTGGAATACTGCCCTGCGGCCCATTTTTTGGAGGGAGGGGATCATGCTCTGCTTCAGTATGTCACAGTACATGTTGGCATTCATGGTTCCTTCAATGAACTGTAGCTCTCCAGTGTCTGCAGCACTTATGCAGCCCCAGACCATGACACTCCCACCACCATGCTTGACTGTAGACAAGACACACTTGTCTTTGTACTCCTCACCTGGTTGCCGCCACACACACTTGACACCATCTGAACCAAATAATTTTATCTTGGTCTCATCAGACCACAGGACATGGTTCCAGTAATCCACGTCCTTATGCCCCGTACACACGGTCGGATTTTCCGATGGAAAATGTCCGATCGGAGCGTGTTGTCGGAAATTCCGACCGTGTGTGGGCTCCATCGGACATTTTCCATCGGATTTTCCGACACACAAAGTTGGAGAGCAGGAGATAAACTTTTCCGACAACAAAATCCGTTGTCGGAAATTCCGATCGTGTGTACACAAATCCAACGGACAAAGTGCCACGCATGCTCAGAATAAATAAAGAGATGAAAGCTATTGGCCACTGCCCCGTTTATAGACCCGATGTACGTGTTTTACGCCACCGCGTTCAGAACGATCGGATTTTCCAACAACTTTGTGTGACCGTGTGTATGCAAGACAAGTTTGAGCCAACATCCGTCGGAAAAAATCCTAGGATTTTGTTGTCGGAATGTCCGAACAAAGTCTGACCGTGTGTACGGGGCATTAGTCTTCAGCAAACTGTTTGTTGGCTTTCTTGTGCATCATCTTTAGAATAGGCTTCCTTCTGGGACGACAGCAATGAAGACCAATTTGATGCAGTGTGCCACGTATGGTCTGAGCACTGACAGGCTAACCCCCCACCCCTTCAACCTCTGCAGCAATGCTGGCAGCACTCATACATCTATTTCCCAAAGACAATTTCTGGATATGACGCTAAGCACGTGCACTCAACTTCTTTGGTCAACCATGGCGAGGCCTGTTCTGAGTGGAATCTGTCCTGTTAAACCGCTGTATGGTCTTGGCCACCATGCTGCAGCTCAGTTTCAGGGTCTTGGCTATAGCCTAGGCCATCTCTATGTTGAGCAACAATTCTTTTTTTCAGATCCTCAGAGTTCTTTGCCATGAGGTGCCATGTTGAACTTCCAGTGACCAGTATTAGAGCGTGAGAGCGATAACACCAAATTTAACACACCTGCTCCCCATTCACACCTAAGACCTTGTAACACTAATGAGTCACATGACACCGGGGAGGGGAAATGGCTAATTGGGCCCAATTTGGACATTTTCACTTAGGGGTGTACTCACTTTTGTTACCAGCGGTTTAGACATTAATGGCTGTGTGTTGAGTTATTTTGAGGGGACAGCAAATTTACACTGTTATACAAGCTGTACACTCACTACTTTACAATGTAGCAAAGTGTAATTTCTTCAGTGTTGTCAAATGAAAAGATATAGTAAAATATTTACAAAAATGTAAGGGGTGTACTCACTTTTTGTGAAATACGGTACCTATGCTATAACACACCACAATGCATATATGCAAAAATGCTCTGTGCTTTACTGTGTGTTCTGAAAAAGTGAGTAGGCCCTAAACTATTGTGCAATGAGACCCTTTTAAAATGAATGGGCTGTCTTAGGTCTCATGCACAAAGGCCCATACACTGTGAAAAAAAAATACACTGTAAAAAAAAACAAATCCATTTTTTCTGTGCACAGGAGTCACAGGTGCTTCCTACAGCCACCAGTACAAATCAATGACAAGATGCGGCTGTACGCTAATAAACGTATATCCAGTTGTATATATTTCTTACAGGTATACATGCATACACGTTCAAATATACACTCCTGGATGCAGCCTGTCTATGTTTAGGAGCATACATCTGTTCATGTATGCATGTATATGATCGGATCTGTGTTTACCAATGTACAGCCATATCCTGTGATTGATTTCTACAGGCAGCTGTAAGCAAAACCTGTGACTCCTGGGCTTAGAAATATGGCCATTTTTTTCACAATGTATGGCCCTACCTGCCCCTGTGCATAAGCCCCAACACAAAGCACTTACACTAAAGCTGTCCATACATAAGTGGAAATTTGGCTGGTTCAGCAGGGGCCAGTCGAATTTCCATCCATGTATAGGCTTGCTGGTTATACAACCAGCCTGTCAGGTATTTCCCCAAATGATCAGGGCCGCCAGTCCTCACACCTGCTATCGTGCATCCAGGACAGAACTCCTCCGTGTGTTGTAAGGGGATCCCTCCAGCACCTGGCCCCAGGCCCGAAATCACCCCCCAGACTAGGGGGTACCCACAAGGAACACCGACAGCCTCCTCAGCACTCAATCTCCAGGTTCCTTCCAATTGCCCCCTGCTGGCATGACTCAAAGTATTTAAAGCAGAGCGCCACCCAAAAGAGGAAGCTCTGCTTGTTTGCCTCCTCCCTCCACTGCCACATTTGGCACCTTTCAGGGGGGGTACCTGCTTTTGACAGGTACCCGCTCCCACTTCCGGCTGACTTTGCTGCAGCGAACAAATTTAGGAGTTTGGCCCCCTCCTCCTTCCCTCACTGCCGGGCCATTCACAAAGTGTGCAGCAGGGAACTGGCTGTGAAGCAGTAAGGCTGGTTTCCCTTAACTGAGATGGCTACAGCAGCCCCCGAGAGCCAATTGAAAAATCGCCCTGGGTGTAGACACCGCTGGGTTCGTGGACAGGTAAGTGTCCTAAAATTAAAACTCAGCAGCTAAAGTATTTGTAGCTGCTGACTTTTAATTTTTTCTGAAGGAGCCCGGAACGCTGCTTTAAGAGGTGCCCACCCCCTGCCAGCCCACTTGCTGGGGATTGGCTGGGGCCCTCAATACTGCAGGCAGCTCCTCCTAACCTCCCACCCATTCTTCTGGAAGCTTCTCCAAAGTTCCATCAAGTAGGGGGTGTGGCCTGACACTGATGTGAGCAGGTGTGAGTGACTCATCTCAGGCTCCTTCATCCTAATAGCTGACCGATGTGTTTGTGTGGCATGTCCAGGGATCGAGCGGATGGTTGCCGGCAATACAGTACGGTGCAATGTGGAGTGGTGATCCGGGAGCTGGAGGCTGGGAGGTCAGTGGTGGCATGGAGTGCTGTTCGTCCTGCCTAGTCCGCCTGTACTGCTGGGTCCCCTGTGGCTGTCTGTGCCTGCCCGAGAGGCGGAGGAGTGGTCGGCTAGCCGAGACTGCTCGACTGGGATAAGAGTGTACCAACAACCCGGAGGCCTCTCTCGGCTCCTGTTGGCTTATCGCAGCTCCAGTCAGACTTTCTCGGCCATAGTCAGACATTATTGGCCTCCATCGGTTTATCCTGGATCCTGTATGCTGGCCCTGGTTCTGGGTAGACACACTGAACTTTGTTAAGTGTCTCAGCATTGTCAGCCATTTCAGTCTGTTGGTGAAGGCTAGCTGATCCCCTGTAGCATAGCTCCCAGCAGTCCCTGATTTCGAGGGACTGTCCCTGATTTGGAGCAATGTCCCTGATTTGGAGCAATGTCCCTCTGTCCCTCTTTCCTCCTCATTTGTCCCTCAATTTGGTCTGATCTATATAGCTGTATATAAAATGAACTTTTTAACTTTCAAAAAGTGTTTACCAGTGCTAAACCTTTTATCTAAATTCTAAATTGCTGCATCTGTCAATTTTAAAAGCCAATATAAAGGAAAAGTAGTGGTGGTAATAGCACTTGTGGATTTAATTAACCTTTTTTTAAAATTGTTTTCCCTTTAAGGGGGTGGCAGGGGGCATGTCCTATGCATACATACGTTTGCTAGTAGGTGTCCCTCATTCTTATCTCAAAATGTTGGGAGGTATGCCTATTGGACCTCTCCTGGCCATCCCTATATGACAACTGGCGGCACAGATAAGAAAACTTTTTTTTTTTTTTTAGAAAAATCTCTGGAACATTGTATTGTGAGATAAAGGAGGGAGAGGAATTGTTGTTTAGTGCAGGGGGAGTGGAGAGAGGAAAAAAAAAAAAATATATATATATATATATATATATATATATATATATATATATATATATTTGAAGCCTTAGTGAGGGGAATCTTTACCCCTATTGTTTTCCCTAAACAGGAAATAATGATGAGAAAAGAGGGGGACACAACAGCAGCACAGGATGTCACTATCTCACAATCGCAAAGGGTGGCTAAGGAAAAAAGTAAGGAAGCGGCAGCTAAACTGGGGAAATTGGCCCATAATCCATCTCAGAACACTGGGAAGGGACAACAACTAAAATTACCCTCATCACCCTCTTTGGCTCTAAGGGGATAAAGCCCACATAGTAAACCTGCCAAAACAGTGTCAGCACCCTGCACTGCAACTATAGCAGGACCACATGATCTCTCTACCCGGAAAATTGCATTGGCAGAGGAACCATCCTTGAGAGAAGTATTGTTGGCGGTCAATGGGTGTAAATTTGCCTTGTCAGAAATGACAGACTAACTGAAGGGCATTAAAGGAAATGTAATTTGTAATGCATGATCTACAAAAAGTGCATGAGCGCACTATGGAATTGGAGGGCAGAGTAAGTTGAGTTGAAGATGTATTAACACCTATGAAGCAGGAGATTGAACTTTTAAAGGGGACAGTCGAAAGGCAGAATGATAGATTGGAAGATTTAGAAAATCGGCTAAGGAGAAACAGCATATGACTAGTGGGTCTACCGGAGAGGAGTGAAGGAAACAATATGAGGGACTTTTTGGAAAAATGGATCCCAGAGGTTTTTGGGAAAGAGGAACTCTCTCCATTATTTGCATTAGAAAGGGCTCATAGAGTCCCGTTGAGAACCCCTCCTTCGGGTGGGATACCAAGACCTGTACTAAAGGAAACTTCTTTTTTTTTTAAGTATAGAGAAACAATATTGCAGAAGGCAAGAGAAATAAAGGACGTAAGACTTATTGATGTGAAAATGTAATTCTTTCTGGACTTCTCTGCAGAGGTACAGAGGAGGAGGGTGAAGTTTGTAGATATCAAGAGGCGTCTGCGGCAGTTAAAAATGCAATATGCTATGTTATATCTGTCATGACTGAAATTTGTGGCAAATGGTGCTGTTCATTTGTTTGATGCACCTGCTGCAGCCGCCTCTTGGTTGGAAAGAAATGAGCAGGCTATATAACATCAATCAAGGCCAGGTAAAATCTTTGAAATAGAGACACATGGTTTTTCTTTTTTTTCTGAATAGGAGCATCAGACTGGAGTTACAAGTTAGAAGGTGTGATTGTTTTGAAAGTCACAAGTGTTTAGGCACTGACACATGGTATTTTTATTAGGAAGACACTTTGATATTCACACAGGAAGTCTATGGGGTCACAATTTTATACCCCTTTTGGGGGGGGAGTCAGGATGGGGGCAAGGGAAGGGAGAGGAGGGAAAAAAAGGAGAAAAAAGGAAAGGAAGAAGAAAACAGACACAGTTACTTTGATGCGGAAAAGATACAGTGGAATTTAAATATGAGTGCACAGCGGGAAAATCATTCAACAAAATTAAAGTGTTACTAAACCCACAACAGTAAAATCAGTCTGTACATGCAGCATAGCATGCTTGTTAAACTCACTGTGGAACCTAAGAGGTTAATCCTCTGTATTGTGTAAAAAGGCTGTTTTATCCTGTATGCATAGATCCTCCCCCTTCTGCACTGTCTATCTGGGGAAGGCCAGCTAACACAGGCAGAGTAGCCGACCTACACATGCTCAGTTGTGTCTTTTATGCTGAAGAGAACAGTTACTTGTTCTCAGAGATAGCCAGGTCACATGATATTGACATCACACATTTGGGCGTGTATACAGGCTGCAGTGGAGATCTTCTCCACTGGGGAAACTCTGCAGTTTATCATGTAACCGTGGTATACAGATCATCCAAAAAGGTATATAGTGGCAGTATTTTATTGTAAAAAGGAGATTTATAAGCTGTGGGCACTGTGGGGTGGCGGATGAACTAATTTAATTTTACTGGGTTTAGTAACACTTTAAGGATACTGGATACAAAACACATGGGTTGGGTTAAAGGAACACGCCCCTTACTTACACAGGGTTGTTCACAATAGGCACATTAAAGGATCACTAAAGATGTGATGTGGTCTTCTGGGGTCCCTTGGCGGCTGTCTCGGCTCCCCCCCATGACTCAACACCTTCATGCGAGCTCCCTCGCATGGTGTTGAGTGCTTGCTGGCGCGCTCCCGTGATACAGCCGGTGGCCATAGCCACTCACTGTATCACTCGGCCCCGCCCCCTGGCGCGCCGCGTCATTGGATGTAATTGACAGCCGCGCAAGCCAATGGCTGCGCTGCTTTCAATCCATCCACTGTAACCAGTCAACGGCCAGGCTAAATGGCGAAGAGGATGTCGTGGGCGAGCACAGGACTTTTGAGGGGTCAGGTAAGTAAAATGGAGGGGCTGGGTGGGCCGGTATTGTCGGATGTTTTTTCACCTTAATGCATAGAATGCATTAAGGTGAAAAAACTTTTACCTTTACAACCCCTTTAATTAAATTTTTTTTGAGTAAAAATGAATGGAGGAGTGACGATTTGTTCATGGAATGTGAGGGGATTGGGTGATTCATTAAAAAAAGTTCTATTTAGGTATGCTTCAACTTTTGGAGTATCTGTCCTTTGCCTACAGGATATACATTTAACAAAAGAAACAGTTTCACGGCTAAGATGTAAAGGATACTCTCATCAATAACATTCAGTGTATACATCGTATTCAAGAGGAATGAGTGTAGCGGTGCCCCCGTAGGGTCTCTGAGTATAGTAGTTCCACCTATCACCCTGCTCAGCCAGACATTCACTTCCAGTCACACATTGCCAGACAATGAACAGTCCATACACTTATTTTTGTTGTTTTTATTGAGGAGATTTAACTTGGATGGGGAAAAGGGACATAAGATGCCCAGATAATCGATCTTGTTAGATTGAACAAACAATTTTGGATCTATATTGGCAGTCTCTAAAGCTCCTTACTCCTCCAGCACATTATTTGAGTCAACTCCACTCTCTCTACTGTGCAATCCTAGATTCCTGTCGCAGTTAGCACATGGTTAGGCCTCACTCTGAATACAATTGCAATAAAAAGTATGTGAACCCTTTTGGAATGATATGGATTTCTGCACAAATTGGTCATAAAATGTGACCTGATCTTCATCTAAGTCACAACAATAGACAATCACAGTCTGCTTAAACTAATAACACACAAAGAATTAAATGTTACCATGTTTTTATTGAACACACCATGTAAACATTCACAGTGCAGGTGGAAAATGTATGTGAATCCCTAGACTAATGAGATCTCTAAGAGCTAATTGGAGTGAGGTGTCAGCCAACTGGAGTCCAATCAATGAGATGAGATCGGAGGTGATGGTTACAGCTGCCCTGCCCTATAAAAAACACACACCAGTTCTGGGTTTGCTTTTCACAAGAAGCATTGCCTGATGTGAATGATGCCTCGCACAAAAGAGCTCTCAGAAGACCTACGATTAAGAATTGTTGACTTGCATAAAGCTGGAAAGGGTTATAAAAGTATTTCCAAAAGCCTTGCTGTTCATCAGTCCACGGTAAGACAAACTGTCTATAAATGGAGAATGAGGTGAAGAAGAATCCTAGAGTGTCAGCTAAAGACTTACAAAAGTCTCTGGCATATGCTAACATCCCTGTTAGCGAATCTACGATACATAAGACACTAAACAAAAAAAACAATCAACAACAGAATGTCTTAAACAGAAGAAAATACGCCTTCTGGAGTGGCCCAGTCAGAGTCCTGACCTCAACCTGATTGAGATGCTGTGGCATGACCTCAAGAAAGCGATTCACACCAGACATCCGAAAAATATTGCTGAACTGAAACAGTTCTGTAAAGAAGAATGGTTAAGAATTACTCCTGACCATTGTGCACATCTGATCTGCAACTACAGGAAATGTTTGGTTGAAGTTATTGTTGCCAAAGGAGGTTCAACCAGTTATTAAATCCAAGGGTTCACATACTTTTTCCACCTGTACTGTGAATGTTTACATGGTGTGTTCAATAAAAACATGGTAACATTTAATTCTTTGTGTGTTATTAGTTTAAGCAGACTGTGATTGTCTATTGTTGTGATGAAGATCAGATCACATTTTATGACCAATTTGTGCAGAAATCCATATCATTCCAAAAGGGTTCACATACTTTTTATTGCAACTGTAAGTCCCAACTGTTCAATATCCGCCATTTGCTGGCAGGGGTCTGCAGTCCCCTTTGGTGTAGCAACCAATAGCGATGAAAAAGTACTTTTGTGCTAACTGTAGCTTGGTGGACTACTAAACCCTCCTGGCTGCAGCAACTTGACTCTAACACCAGCGACATCACAGTTGCTCCCTCTGGCTTCACATCCACTCTTGGCATGTCTCTCCCAGAGCTTTTCACTGTGCCTGTCACTCACCGACCCCGGAATGGATCCCTCCCAGTGACTTTCCTGGAAATGCTCCCCGTTGTCCTCTTCCTCCTCCTGTTCAGGACACCCCTAGATAGCATTGTTTGAAGGGGTTCCTTCCCAGCTCCCGAGCTCCAGGCCAAAGGTCAGCCCCCCCCCCAGAAAGGGGGCTTTCTCCAAGGCCAGCCTAACACTCCATCACTAGTTCTTCCACCCGAACAACTCCTCCCCAGCAGGCTGACCATGAGTATATATAGGAGGCCTGTCCCCTGCCAATCCTAGTTAGGGATTGGTCAGGGCTCCCAGATACACTCCATGCCACTCCAATCCTCTGCCCTGCCTCTTTTCCAGAACCTTTCAGAAACAGAGGAGGCGCCAGAGAGATGAAGTGCATGTCAGTCACCTGCTGCTACTCTCAAAACCACTCCCAGCCCCAAGATCAAAACAAACAGGCCTAGCTCACAGCTAGGCCTTCCTAAATTTACCTGCACTGGCTGTCAAAAAAAACACAACACCTACCTCTAGCAACCTACCTAAGGTAGAGGGTGCTACACTAGCATCTTAATACATAGATCAATGAAGTTCTCCTGTAGGCAAATAAGGATAGATGGTGAGGGACGATACATATTTACATATTGTGTGCTGGCAGAGATGCTATGTACACTTATGAATGTGTATGTCCCTCCCCCTTTTAATTCAGAAGTAATTAAACATTTATTGGAATTTATGGCCGATAAACCAAGGGTACCAGTCCTGATAGTAGGGGATTCTAATATGGTGATGAACACTCAGGTGGATAAGTTCCCTCCGGGAAAGAGATCTGGGCAGAGTCCACACACGTCACTGTATAGGATATTTAACCACTTCAGCCCGGGAAGGATTTGCCCCCTTAATGACCAGGCCATTTTTTGCGATAAGGCACTGCATCACTTTAATGGTAATAGACATTAAATATGAGGCTAGAGGATTGTTGGACCAAATGGTGGGAGGGGAGAGAATGGAGAGTGAAACCATTTTGGTTACAGTTGATTACCCCCAAAAAACATATGATAGACACACGTCGGGAATTTCTGGGGCATAATAGAACAACAGCTACACAGGGCTTAGTTTGGGATACCCTTAAAGACTATCTAAGATGAATTATAATTCAACAAATCTCTAAGAGGAAAAAAATCTATTAAGGACTGGGTAATGAACGCAATGAGGAAAGTGACTGAAATAGAAAGTGTATATGCAGAAGACCTATCACAAGCTAATTTAGCTAAATGGACTGAAGCACAACAGATATATTGAACGTTAACTTTAAAAAAATCTGAAAATAGAAGGTTCTTTCTGAAGCAGGCCCACTATGAGGCGGGAGAAAATACCGGACACGTGCTGGCCCTTCTGGCAAAGTCTCAAAGTACTACCACAACTGCTTTAATGTCCATTAAGACTCATGCTGGAGGGGGTCACCATGTGTCCATCGGAAATAGGGAATGCCTTCAAAGAGTATTACTCTGATTTATACAAGTCTAAGGTAGGAGAGATAGAGAAATAGGAGAATTTTTCCAGGGTCTAACTATCACACACCTCTCAGAGCAAGTTAGGACATTGTTGGAATTACCCATTACCATTGAAGAACTATAGGAAGCAGTGTTGGATTCAGCTAACCATGAAACACCAGGGCCAGATGGATTACCAAATGAAATCTATAGGGAATATGGGGAGATAATGCTACCAGAGCTATTACAGGTATTAAACGAGGCAATGGAAAGGAAAAAAAACAGAATCTACGACAGAAGCTACGATCATAATAATTCCAAAAGAAGGGAAAGACCCTGTTCAACCTGCATCTTATAGACCAACCTCTCTGCTTTGTGTAGACGTTAAACTACTGGCAAAAGTTCTAGCCAGTAGATTAAGTAAAATAATTCATACTATAATGTATCCCGATCAGTATGGATTTAATCCTGGCAGATCAACATCGCTGAATATAAGGAGATTATTCCTAAATTTACAAATACCAGTAGAGAAGATGGGATCAAGTGTTGTATTGCCCCTCGATGCTATCAAAGCATTTGACAGCATTGAGTGGCATTATTTGTGGTCAGTGCTGTCAGCCTTTAACATTGGTCCTGTCTTTACAAAATTTCTCGCTGTTCCGGGGCACAAGGCAGGGGTGCCCACTGTTGCCCCTGCTTTTTGCCCTGGCGGTGGAACCCTTGGCCATAGCCATGAGAACAGCGGGAGGTGTAAGAGGCTTTAGGAGAGGGGCAGATGGAGAAAAGATTTTGCTTTATGCGGATGATATACTTTTGTTTTTGGGAGATGCAAATCACTTGCTAACTGCAGTGATGGATATTATAAAAAGATTTGGCATGTTCTCTGGGCTTTCCATCAGCTGGGAGAAATCTGTTCTCCTTCGGGTTTATGGATTGGAACAAAAGCTGTCTGAGAGTGCTAGACATCTGCAGGTAGTGGAGACTTTCAAATATTTGGGAATAAATATTACAGTAAACCCTAAGCTGTATATTCAAAAAAACTTAGAGCCCCTACTAAATTTTAGCCCCTAAATAAAATCTTAAGCGAGCGTGGCGTAAATCTAAATCCCTACAAGACCTTACCCTCTACAAATCTGCCCTTCTCAAATACAACTCCTGCCTCCACACTGCCAAACAAACCTACTACAACACTCTCATCAAAACCATCTCATCCAAACCTTGTCAACTCTTTACTACCCTTAATTCCTTACTTCACCCCCCACTGCCCCCACCCACCAACTTGCTGACTGCTCAGGAGATTGCTAACCATTTCAAAAGCAAAATCGACACAATTCGCAAAGAGATATCCAGCATCCAACTTCCTCCCCTACCCAACACATCAGGTCCAATACTGCACTCAATAATTTCCTCCTTCTGCCCTGTTACCACCGAGGAAGTTGATAAACTCCTCTCCATGGCCCACCTCACCACCGGTCCCCTGGACCCTGTCCATTCACAATTACTGAGACCACCTTCCTGCTCTATCCTAAACTCCCTAACCCACATCTTCAACTTCTCCCTCTCCTCTGGCACATCTCCCTCCCCATTCAAACATGCACTGGTTACACCCATAGTTAAAAAAACCTCACTAGACCCACCTGTTTGAATAATTTAAGACCCATCTCTCTGCTCCCATTTGCCTCCAAGCTCATCGAACGCCTTGTCCATGACCCAATGAGTTGCTACCTCACTCACAACAACCTTCTCGACCCCCTACAGTCCGGCTTCCGCCCACAACATTCCACTGAAACTGCCTTACTAAAACTCACCAATGACCTACTAACTGCTAAAACCAATGGCCAGTATTCCATACTCATACCCTTGGACCTCTCTGCTGCCTTCGACACAGTTTACCACCTGCTCCTCTTCAGCAAACTCCACTCCCTTGGCCTCCGTGATTCTGTGTTATCCTGGTTCTCCTCCTACCTATCTCAGTTCACTTGCAGTGTCACTTACAACTCCATCTTCTCCGCTCCTCTTCCTCTTTCTGTTGGGTACCCCAAGGCTCTGTCCTTGGATCCCTCCTATTCTCTCTCTATACCTCTTCCCTGGGCCAGTTGATAACCTCCCATGGCTTCCAATACCACCTCTACGCTGACGACACCCAGATGTATATCTCCACTCCTGAACTCACCCCCTCGATCTCCTCCACGGATCTCAAACCTACTGAATGTCATATCAGTATGGATGTCACACCGCTATCTCAAACTCAATCTTTCTAAAACTGAGCTTGTTATATTTCCTCCTTCCCAGTCCCCCCCCCCCCATGATTTTACCATTAAGATCAACAGCACAACCATTGGTCCCTCCACAGATGCCAGGGTGCTGGGTGTAATCCTTGACTCTGACCTCTCCTTCAACCCTCACATCCAATCACTGGCTAAATCTTGCCGCCTTAACCTCTGCAACTTCTCCAGAATTCGACCCTTCCTTACTAACAACACCACAAAGCAACTTATTCACTCCTTGGTTATTCCCGCCTCGACTACTGCAACGCTCTCCTTAATGGCCTACCCTTACGCAGGCTATCCCCCTTCAGTCTATTATGAATACTGCTGCTAGACTAATACTCCTCATTAACCGATCCATGACTGCTGCTCCTCTCTGCCAAGCCCTTCACTGGCTTCCCCTACCTCACCGTATAAAAATCAGAATACTAACCACAACATACAAGGCCATCCACAACATAGCCCCCAGCTACATCATCAACCTCATCTGCAGATATCACCCAAATCGTCCCCTCCACTCCTCCCAGGACCTCCTGCTTTCTAGCTCCCTTGTTACCTCCTCCCATGCTCGCCTTCAGGACTTCTCCAGAGCCTCTTCCATCCTCTGGAACTCCCTGCCCCGGTATGTTCGAACAGCCCCTAACCTGTCTACCTTTAAGCGATCCCTGAAAACGTATTTATTCAGGGAAGCCTATCCCACACCCACCTAAGAAGTGTACCCGATCCATCCCCATCAAATCATCCCCCGCAGCTATTACCTTCTGTACCACCACCCCCTCCCTTAGAATGTAAGCTCTACAAGCAGGAACCTTCTGTCCCTTCTGTATTCTGGGGTCCATGGCCGCCATACTTGTACAGCGCTGTTTTTACAAGACGTACATGTGAGTGTATTTCTTATTTTCATAAATTTTGATACTTGTTTTACGAAATTACGCTATGTGGCCTTTTTCCTCCTTGCTTTATATCATCACCATCTACTCCTCAATATTACCCTGAGGGACACACAAGTCCATGGCTTACCTCTAGATGTCCATCCTCACCATCTTTTCGGAACATCTACCATCACCCACCACCCAAGCCTTATTTGACCCATTTGGGTGTATGCCCTCTTGGGTCCACGAGTTCTGGTAAGCCTTCTCAAGTTCGGTGGCGGTGTGCTTTTCCTATTTTCACTTTTGATGTCACACATCTGAATTGTTTTTCACACGAAGTCACTACATTTATATGGACTGTTAATCTTTACGAGTCTTTTAAATATTGAGGACTTTTTCTTGTTTTTTCTCAGTTGGTGTTTCATTACCAGTTGGACTTCATTGTCCTTATATTGAACTTTTTTTATGTCAAGGTCCTTGCCAAGATCCTAGCTAACCGCCTTAACACAGTTTTTCTTTTCCTTATACATGAGGATAAAGCGGGTTTCATGCCGGGCAGGAATACCTCCTTTAATTTGAGGAGACTATTCATCAATCTGCAGACACAACATGACAATACAGGTACTAGAATGATAGTTGCACTAGATACAGCAAAGGCATTCGACTCCGTTGAATGGACCTATCTTTGGACATGCTTGGAATGATTCAGTATAGGACCTAGGTTTATAAAGTGGGTTCAACTACTATACCAGAGTCCTTAGTGGCCAGGGTTGTAGCGAATGGCTGGGCATCTGATCAGTTTCCCCTTACCAGAGGCACACGTCAGGGGTGTCCCCTCTCCCTCTTATTATACGCACTGGCAGCAGATCCTCTATCGGTGTCCTTGCGGTCCAACCCAGATATTGCAGGACTTTGGATAGGGCCCATAACAGAGACAGTCAGCACCTATGCCGATGACACATTGTTATACATTGACGGATTGACAGACGCACTCCAAAAGGCCTTAGCCACGATAGAACGATTTGGCTCCTTTTCAGGACTAAAAATCAACTGGGACAAATCACACATACTTCCACTAGATAGTTTCCCAGAGACCCGGGTGCAAGCTCAACTCCCTCTACAGAGAGTTGATCGTATTAAATATTTGGGTATACACGTTATCAGGACACCAGCGGACTACGTTAGACTAAATGTACAACCTCTCTTTGAGATGCTCAAGCACAAGACTCAAATTTGGGCCAGATTGCCGTTGGGGGTCATGGGGCGCATTAACCTTGTTAAAATGGTGTTGCTACCCAAAATCTTATATATACTCTGGCATTCCCCGGTATATCTGGTGCTTAGGCACTTCAAGGCGATGGATGTTATCCTTAAAACATTCATATGGGGGAAAAGTAGGCATAAACTTCCATGGCACAAATTGAAGAACCCTACTGATTTGGGAGGAACAGCACTACCTGACCTCAATATGTATTATATAGCAGCACAACTATCTCAACTGTTCCATATTGAGAAAACTGATAGAGCAAGATTCTTAACCTTTCTTTGCCCCAAATGGTCGAACGCAAAATCTTAACTTAACCAAAGATAGAATGTCTCTATTACATCACTACAGACGTATCTGGGACATATTGACCAAAATGCAATCACCATCACTACATGAACACACTCCCCTTTGGTTTAAGCTTGACCTACTAGAGTTTCGCTCCTTACCAGACTCTGAACTATGGAGATCCAGGGGCATATACTATCTGTGCCACTTGATCTCCAATGGTGATCTAAAACAATTCAACATGCTAAGAGACGAATTTGGACTCCCGACCTCGACATCTTTTCGTTATCTTCAGCTTCGTAACGCTTTCAGAACGCAATTCTCAGCGGGTTTTACCCCACTTGAAGTGAACCCCTTTGTGGCTGTAATATGTAGCTCAGATCCTAAAAAACTAATATCTACATTCTACAATATGTTGCTCACGCCCTCAGTGAGTAGGTCCGCTTATGCACTAAAGGGTAGGTGGAAGGAAAATGTTAGGGCGCTAGAAGACGAGGAATGGAGTGAAGCACTAGACCATTGCAAACTGGTATCTCCCAAATTGTCAGACTGCCTCACACAGCTATACATCACCCATTGGGCATACCTTACCTCAACTAGAGTGTCAAGGTACAGACAGGACCAAACCACCAACTGTCCTATGTGCATTCACGCTTCAGGCACATTCTACCATCTGATCTGGGATTGTCCCAGGATACAAGATTTTTGGGCACAACTAGTCCAATTCTTTCACAACACCATGGGCTCCCCCATCACACTAAACCCCAAACCGTGCCTACTAGGCATATACCCAGAACCAGGCATCAACAAATTAATTAAGATATTCCTAAATGAAATGCTGTTCTCTGCTAGGAAAACCATAGCGAAACAGTGGATGAGGCCTACCACACCTGAGTTTACAATGTGGCTATGGGAAGTAAATAATGGTTTAAAGTACAAAAAAATAATATATCAACATAGAGGTTGTCCTTCCAAATATGATAAAATTTGGGATAAGTGGTTACAAGCCCCGGAGACTATATAGTGAAGCCCCCCCTATACTTGTTCTTGTATACAAATTGCTGTGTTCCTAATATCACTCTCAGTGGAGTGGGAACCATGAGAAGGTTGCATATCTGCTGTACCATGCAAACTATGTTTCTATATTTTCTGCCATATTGTCCTGAATTACTTAACCCCCTATCATCTCTAACTGTAATTCCCTTTTTACATGGGATGCCTTTTTCCCATTTTGCCTCTGGATGTAATTATTGTCACTCTTATTGACATTTACTGTGATAATGTTCTTATTGTATACTTTTTTGACTGTATCAATAAAAGCCGGTTAAATGAAAAAAAATAAATAATTGGAAGCAGAGGGGAGTAGTAAGACTATCGCAATTATATGTAACGAAGGCGCTAAAGTCATTTCAGGAGGGGGCGTGGCCTGGACAGCAATGTGAGAGGACGTGTGTGACCGGAGCTCCGCTTGTGGCGATCCTTCTACCCTCATCCTGCACCTAAAATCGGCCTGTAACTCACCCAAACTCTGTATATCGGCGGCGCAGACATACCGGATCATGTCCCCTCCAAAGAGAAACACCGCTGCCTCCTCTTCCCTGGATAGATACCGGAGGATGGAGCGGGACACAGAGGAGCAAGATGGCGCCGCGCCAGCAACACACGCGGCACCCCCCTCAGATCCAACAGAAGACGGAACAGCTAAGGTACTGGAAGCTATTTCACTATGCCAGACTACCCTAACGTCTAAAATTGAGGAAGTTAAGGTGGACATATCTCTTATTAGACATGATATGACTAAACTAAGGGAGAGGGTCACTGAAGCTGAGACCAGGATAGGGCGGGCGGAGGACATTTTACATCCTTTGCAGCATTCTTATGAGGACTTGCAGAGACAGATGCAGCAACTTGCACAGAAGCATGATGACCTTGAGAACCGGTCTCGCAGATCCAATCTGCGATTTATTGGCCTGCCTGAGGGCGCGGAGGGTGCAGACCCTGCCACCTTCCTGGAGAAAATCCTGATAAACGCATATGGCAGAGATACCTTCTCTACTACTTTTGTGGTGGAGCGCGCTCACCGCATGCCGGCACCCCGTACCTTTATTGCAAAACTACTGAACTTTAAAGATCGTGACGCTGTACTTCGAATGGCCAGGCTCAAGGGCAACATTCCCTTTCAATCTGGATTCATATCAGCATTCCCGGATTTCTCTGCTGAGGTGCAGAGGCAGCGAGCACGTTTCACAGAGGTCAAACGTCGCCTACGTGCACACCACATTAAATATGCAATGCTGTTTCCAGCTCGCCTCCGTGTGGTTGGAGAAGATCGAGTGCACTTTTTTGAGGATCCTGCTATGGCCTCGGAATGGATAGATCAACAGGATGCTGCAAGAAATCGCCCAGCATGATAGCCCTATCGCCCTAATACTGATGTAAGTGCCTTCTTTTATTCTACAAGGACGTTTCCCTACCTCACCTATTATACCCACCGTCCTTTACCACATAAGACCCGCCTACACAACACCACCGCATGATCAGGAATACTTTGAATCTACAATGACTAAAGCCCAACACCTACATGCTACTTGGTCCCCCGGCCCAAAGTTGTTCTGATTGGACTTCCGTCACCATGACTTTCCAATTTTCAGAACGTCCGTTAGCCCATATTCAGGGCCGCCAAATTAACCTCAATAGATGGTTTTTGCAGCGGACATGTTGCAGTTGGTGTCGACACATAGTCTGGAACATGGAACTGATCGTCTCTTCCCATCGCTAAACCATCTCACCCAGACACAGGGGGTGCTTCAAGACCACACCATAACCCTGGACACCTCTCCTCATTTTTTTCTTTTTCCCCTTTTTTTTTGGTGAAAATACTTTAAGTTTTGATGCCACAGCGGAGCATAGGCTCAGGTTAATGCGACATACCCACGGTAATGGGTCGCAGAGGTTACACGTTCTCCATTGCTGGATTTCTATCCAGAATCTGTTCGCACCCAAAGGTTGCTGGTTATACCGCCACCGACGTTGCCAAATAGGCTCCTGCTGGTGGGGGCACGTTCAAAAGTGCAATACTTTTTTTTCTTGATTGCTACATGCGATTAATTTTTTGTCGCTGCACTAGTTTTGGGATGCATACCCCAGTCAAGTTTGGGAGGCTGAGGGTAGGGAGGGGGGTAGAGGGTAATGTTAAGTTAAGAAACATGTTTAATGTTATTTCATGTCTCAGGATGCTAATACATAGTTGTTTCCCTGCAAGGAAGGGGACAGAGTTATGTCTACCATGGTGCGGAGTGTGGTGGGGTGCATGCCCCCACAATATTTCACATTCATCCTTCCAATATTTGCCAATAGAGCATTATGGCTAATGTAAAATTTCTCTCCTGGAACGTCTGGGGGCTCCGGGATAAAATCAAACGCACAGCGATATTTAATATACTCAGGTCATACAGAGCGGACATTATAGTCCTCGTAGAAACGCATGCCACAGGACAACTTCAACGAGCGTCGAAGCGCCCCTGGATTGGCTGGGCGTTCCACTCCACCCACACTCTGTACTCCCGGGGAATTTTAATTCTCATAGCTAAAACTACCCCATTTGCAATAATATCGGTACGTACAGACCTACAGGGCAGATATATTTTCTTACACTGCACACTTAATGGAATACAGTACTTATTAATGGCATTTTATATCCCTCCCCCATACAATTCCACCTTAATCACAGAGGGATTATTATATATGACACAACACCCCAACATCCAAAGTATTTGGTTAGGGGACTTCAATATGGTACTTAACCCCCGTAAAGACAGACTACAAACACATCCAAACCCCCACCCCCCTGATACCACTAGATTTGGGCGCACACTAAGGGAATTTTCACTAACTGACACTTGGAGATACAAATATCCCAATACCACGTTATACTCCTGTTTTTCGGCGACACATTCTACTATGTCCCGGATCGATCTCATCCTAATATCAGACACCCTAATTCCCCTACTAACTGACTCAGGTTACCACACCAGATCCCGTTCAGACCACGCCCCATGCTGGGCCACGTTAAAGCTAGCCCCGAATAGTGGCCCCCCGTACCTGGCGCCTACACCCTTTTTGGCTGGCTACACTAAAGGACCAAGAGGACATTCACAGTGAATGGAAATACTACTTTAATACCAATAGGGACACAGCCCCTGTGGGTATGGGAAACATTTAAACTCCATGCACGCACTATGTTATCTTCCCGGATAAATAGAGCCAAAACCTCCTCCAAAGCTATATTGTGCCAGGCCTCTGACAAATTGGACTTGATCACTAGGGAGTTCCAAAATGATACTTCACAGGAAAGGGCGTCTGCACTCAAGCTCCAAACCCACCTTGTAGACCAGTTACACTTTGAAAAAGCTAAACAAAAACTTTTCTTTGTGAAGCAACGGATTTTTGAACAAGGTGAACGTGCGGGCAAATTATTAGCATACCTTGCTCGTCAGGATATGAGTCCACCAGTGGTGGTTACACTCCTTGGGCCAAACTCTGTCACATACTCAGACCCTCCAACAGTGGCAAAAGCCTTTCAAACATACTTTATGGACCTATACTCCTCGAAAGTACAAGTCACTACACAAGAGACCCAGACCTTTCTTAAAGACATCCCCTTTCCCCAATTGTCAGAATCTCAGGTCACTGAGCTAGAGGCCCCCCTTAACTTGGATGAAATAGCACTCGCCATAGCATCTCTGGCACCAGCAAAAGCCCCTGGAGGCGATGGTTTACCACTCGACTTTTACGCAGCCTACTCGGAAACTCTTATCCCCGAATTATTACTGCTGTTTAACCATATATTTGAAACCGAGACCCTACCTGAATCCCTTCGTCAAGCAGTAATCATAGTGATTCCCAAACCAGGCAAGGACCCCCACCACCTAGAATCCTACCGCCCAATCTCGCTCCTCCAAGCGGACATTAAAATACTAGCCAAAATTTTGTCCATGCGTCTTAACCAAAGTATTCTCTCCTTAATAAATTCGGATCAAACGGGGTTCATGCCTGGCATGAATACAGCCATGAACTTACGACGATTATACATGAACATTCAAGCTGATCATGAGAACGTGGGAGACAGGGCGGTGGTGGCGTTAGACGCCGCAAAAGCTTTTGATTCGGTGGAATGGGGGTACCTGTGGGAATGCCTTAAGGGGTTCGGATTCGGGCCCAAGTTTATTAAATGGGTAAAATTACTATACTACTCCCCCTTGGCTAGAGTGGTAGTTAATGGGCACACATCCGACCCCTTCCCCCTGGGATGCGGAACCAGACAGGGATGCCCGTTGTCCCCTCTACTCTATGCCCTGGCTGTGGAACCCCTGGCCATTTCACTCAGGTTAAGCCCAAATGTACGAGGACTGACCAAGGGACCCCTAACAGAAAAACTGAGTTTATATGCCGACGATATACTTCTATATCTAGAGGACACTGGCCCTTCTCTTCAAAGAGTTCTTGATATTATCGGGGAATTTGGGAAGCATTCAGGGCTAAATATGAACTGGTCCAAATCACAGATTCTCCCCCTTGACCACTCACCTCCCTCCCATCATGCGGCCTCCCTTCCACTACAAAGAGTGGCCTCAATTAAATATCTGGGCGTGACTATTACAAGAGATCTCCGTGAATTTATAGTAAATAACATCGAACCACTCTTCCCCCTTCTAAAATCTCGCACACAATCCTGGGCCAGGCTTCCTCTAGGAGTAATGGGGAGAATTAATTTATTTAAAATGGTACTTCTGCCAAAACTTTTGTACATATTTTGGAACTCCCCGGTGCTAATCCCACTAGAGATCTTTAAAAAGATGGATCAAATCATCAACTCTTTCATATGGGGGTCTAACAGGCACAAACTTGCTTGGAACACGATTAAAAATCCAACCTCGTCAGGTGGAGCGGCCATACCAGATCTACACACCTATTATATAGCTGCACAGCTTTCACATTTCTATCATATCCACAAGACTGATGAACTTAGATATCAAACATTGGTATGTGAAAGACCAAATGATAATATGCACTCCCCACTACAAGTCCTATTTAGGAATGTGAGCAGGAGACGAACAAATAAGGTACGGCACCCACTGTTACACCAGCATTGCTATGTATGGGGAAAAGCGATCAAAATGTCCAGTACCGACTTTTTCCACTCACACACACCCTTATGGCACAATCCCCTTCTGAGGGAACTACTGATCTTACAGGGGGCTAACAGGTGGGCTGCAAGGGGCATAGTGTTCCTCTTCCAGGTTATCACTATATTTGGGGTAAGACACTTCCAACCATTCTGCGAAGAGTTTGACCTTCCCTCTACTATGCAATTTAGCTATTTGCAACTAAAACACGCGCTTCAGGCGCAATTTACAAACGGCTTTCCCAATTCACAAACGCTCCCACTGATGGACATCATCACAGGCTCCTCTCCAGAAAAACTTATATCCAACCTGTACACCGCATTACGTACTAGAACCACTGCCAGAATAGTAGATATAGCAAAATTCAAATGGGAGGCAGACCTTGGCCAAATAGACAACACTGATTGGGAAAATATATTGGAAAATGTACGGAAAACCTCACCTAAATTATCCGAACGCCTGACTCAACTGTACATTATTCATAAGTCTTATCTCACACCTGCCAGAATAGCCAAATTCTCTCCAAGCCAGAATCTAAATTGCCCAAGATGTCTAGGCACTCCATGTTCCTTTTTCCACTTGATCTGGTCATGCCCAGTAATAACTGAATACTGGACGCAGATTATAAAATTCCTCCACGACCATATGGGTTCACCACTACAACTAGACCCCAGGCCGTGCTTACTGGGTCTACTCCCAGACACCTTGTCCAGGCCTCTGGAAACACTCCTCAGTGAAACACTGTTTAGTGCTAGGAAACTAATTGGCAAACACTGGTTGAGAACCACCTCTCCTTCTGTCCAGGACTGGTTGAGAGAGGTAAATGCGTCCCTGCCATATAAAAAAGTACTCTACATACACAGGGGTTGTCCTAAAAAGTACCATAAGATATGGAGCGCATGGCTAACCAACGATAATACCTGTACTACATGATCACTAATGTATAGCTGCAAGATTATGGAGGCTACGGTTTTCATTATTCTAGGAAGGTATTTTGGGGAAATGTCTAGTTTAATATGAACATTACAATGTAAATGGCTAACCTAGTTACAATGTCCAAGCTATGCACATACTAGCACCTCCTTAGTCCGGTGTAAACAATGATGGAAAAGCAAGTTAGAATATATGTAATGCTCATAACCATTGATGCTGCTGACATGAAACGTTTCTTTTATTTGTATGATGTGCTTTTTGACAACAATAAACATGTTCTTTTCAAAAAAAAAAAAAAAAAAGTCATTTCAGGAGCTAAAAGAGGAATTTGGGTTTTCAAATAATAATTTTTACCAGTACTTTCAGTTAAGACATGCATTAACAACACAATTTAAAGAAAAGAGGTTAGAATGGAGCAGAGCCTTCTTGCTGAGAATGGTTGGTAGATGCCACTTCCTTAAAAGGTCTGACCTCAAAAACTGTATAAAAATATAAGTTTAAAAATATTGGAAAAGGACTCTTAACTCCTTTTGGGAGGAAGATGTGGTTGAGTTAACAGATGCCCAATGGAATGGGATAGTAACTTCAATAGATCTGTTGTTCCTCTCAGCAGTCCAGAAACTTACACAACTTTACATAATTCACAGAGCATATTACACGCCAAAAAGATTATCTTGGTTTTGGAGACGTCAAGACGTCAAGATGCATCTTTTCCCAGGTCTAGAGCTGCAGTTGGGGATTTGATCCATGTGCTCTGGAGGTGCCCCAAGCTATATAGATATTGGGAAGGGGTGTTGAGTAAAATAAACTCAGTATTTGGATTAGAGCTATGAATGGAACCAATAATATGTATATTGGGATATATGGGGCAAAATGTGGAAACAGTGTCTACACGAATAGCAGTCTTGAGAAGCCCATATCTGGCTAGGAAGAAGATTACTTGGAAGTGGATAAAGCCCAGGCCACGCTCTATAATGGATTGGCTGAGAACAGTCAATAACACAATAATAAGGGAAAAACTAGCCTATATAAGAAGGGGAGGCATGGATTGATACCCCAGGACTGGTACCAGAATTTGAGAACATATAGAAAGGCTGTGGCTGTATTATACTAATTTTAACAGTAAAATAGGAAGGGGGTTGGGGAGGGGGAGATGGTAGGGGAGGGGGGGTTGGTGAGTGTAATCTAGATGTATGTATTTATGGGAATGGATTTGTTGTTTTTGTATGGAAATTTTTGCATATTGAAAAAAAGTAGAATAAAAATGAATTGAATTAAATAAATAAAAAAAGGTTCCAGCAAGTAGGGGGAGGTACCAGAGGTGCTGCCTGATTGAGTCATCCAACCTCCCTGAGTCACTCACCCTGACCAGATTCAACCCAGCCTGGCAAAAATTTTCCTACACTACAAAACTATGTACACCTAGCACTCTACACTAGAGGGTGCTACACTCCTTTCCTCCAGACTATACATATTAAAGTGGTTGTAAAGGCAGAAGGTTTTTTATCTTAATGCATTCTATGCATTAAGATAAAAAACCTTCTGTGTGCAGCAGCCCCTCTAATACTTATCTGAACCCCATCTTGATCCAGCTTTGTTGCAGGAGTGTTTCGGCTGCCTGGGACTTCCCTCCTCATTGGTTGAGACAGCACCGCAGTGCCATTGGCTCCCGCTGCTGCCAATCAAAGTCAGTAAGCCAATGAGGAGAGAAAGAAGGCCCGAGACGGGCCACAGCTCTGTGTCTGAATGGACAGAAGGAGCTGTGGCTCAGCTCATGTGCCCCATAGCAAACTGCTTGCTGTGGGTGCAGTCAACAGGAGGGAGGGGCCAGGAGCAACGAAGAGGGACCCGAGAAGAGCAGGATCTGGGCTGATCTGTGCAAAACCACTACACAGGGCAGGTAAGTATAGCATGCTTGTTATTTTTAACCCCCCAAAAAAAAACAGAGACTTTAGTATTACTTTAACCCTTATACACACTGGCCGAATGTCGGGAGACATGTCGGTTAAAAAAAATGGCCTACATTCGGCCTGTGTGTATGTCGATCTGTCTGACAGTAGCTGGCCGTTTGACCAGCTTCTGTCGGACGAGCATGCTCAGCCAATGGCAGAGAGAGCGCTGATCAGAGTGTTCAGGCAAGGGGGCGTCCCCCTGTCAGAAAAAAACAGCTCAGCAAGGGAGATTGCTGTACTAACGTAAAATGGTTAGTGCAGCGACTCTGACTGGAGCTAATTTTTTTTTTCGGTTGAACAAAACTTGTAGAGTGTACCAGGCATTAAACACATTGAACTGAAGTTCCACTGCTTTGACGAATCTTCCATTAATGCCAAATCATGTTCAATGTTACAGATACCTCCAGGGTTATCAATAGGGATGAGCCAAACCCCCCCCCCGGTTCGGTTTGCATCCAGAACATGCGAACGGACCGAATGTTTGCGCGAACATTCGAACACCGTTAAAGTCTATGGGACTCGAACGTGTGAAATCAGAAGTGCGAATTTTAAAGGCTAATATGCAAGTTATTGTCCTAAAAAGGGTTTGGGGACCCGGGTCCTGCCCCAGGGACATGTATCAATGCAAAGGAAAGTTTTAAAAACTGCCTTTTTTCTGGAGCAGTGATTTTAATGATGCTTAAAATGAAAAAATAAAAGTGAAATATTAATTTAAATATCGTAACTGGGGGGTGTCTATATTATGCCTGTAAAGTGGCGCGTGTTTACCTGCACAAAATGACATTTCTAAAGGAATAAAAGTCATTTAAAACTGCTTGTGGCTATAATGTAATGTTGGGTCTCGGCAATATGGATGAAAATGATTGAAAATTAAAATTATTGAGAAAAACGGCATGGGTAACCACCCCAGCCCATTACCAGGCCCTTTGGGTCTTGTATGGATATTAAGGGTAACCCACCACCCAAATTAAAAAAAGAAAAGGCGTGGGGCCCCCAGGCCCTATATACTCTGAACAGCAGTATACAGGCGGTCCCCGGGTTACAAACAAGATAGGGACTGTAGGTTTGTTAAGTTGAATCTGTTTGTAATTTGGAACAGGTACATTTTTTAAATGTAACTCCAGCCAAAAAATCTATTTTTAAGCTTTTTGGATAACATAGGGAAGGGTTATCATCACCCCTGTAACATTTGTTTTTCTGTCTGTGCCCCTGTTCAGAAGATTTCACCTCACTTTCTGTCCCAATGACAATTGGATTTTGAAAATTTGGGGTTTTTCGGGAAACAAGGATTGGTGATAAAGCATCAATGGAGACACCTTTTTCCCATATTAACTCTTAAAGGAGAGAATTTCCCTTCCTAGAGGTAGATCTCCTCTCACTTCCTCTTGTCTCCCTCCATTTGTAAGGAGTTGTTTGTAAGTCGGATGTTTGAAAGTAGGGGACCGCCTGTATATACTATACGGCCTGCCCTATATACTCTGCAGAAATTTGGGCCTTAGGTGTTGGTGGTACCAGAACACTGTAAGCCCTCACAGTTACTCTTGGTGGGCGCTAGAACGGACCCTGTTGTGAAATATTATATCAAGAATTGTAATTACATGCCCCTGTTGAACAGGGGCAGAAAAATTGGGCCTATAGTGGTGGTGGTGGTGCCACAACACTGTAAGCCCTCACAGTTACTCTTGGTGGGCGCTGGAACAGGCCCTGCTGTGAAATATTATATCAAGAATTGTAATTACATGCCCCTGTTAAACAGGGGCAGAAAAATTGGGCCTATAGTGGTGGTGGTGCTGCCACAACACTGTAAGCCCTCACAGTTACTCTTGGTGGGCGCTAGAACGGGCCCTGCTGTGAAATATTATATCAAGAATTGTAATTACATGCCCCTGTTGAACAGGGTCAGAAAAATTAGGCCTTAGGCAGGGGTGGTGGTGCCACAACACTGTAACCCCTCACAGATTCTGTTGAGCGCAGGAACGAGCCCTGCTGTGAAATATTAGATAAAAAATTGTAATTACGCGCCCCTGTTAAACAGGGGCAGAAAAATTGGGCCTTAGGCGGTGGTGGTGACACAACACTGTAAAGCCTCACAGATACTCTATTTGAGCGCAGGAACGAGCCCTGCTGCAAAATATTACAGCAAACATTGTAATTACATGCCCCTGTTAAACAGGGGCAGAAAAATTGGGCTTTAGGCACTGGTGGTGGTGCCCAGAACCAAAAATGTTCTTAGAAGCTATTAACATGAACATTGAGGAGGAATAGGATAGTCACTCGGCATAACAGGATAGTCACTCAGCATCAGCATAGCAGTCTTCAAGGAATCTGACATTCATAAAAAAATTAATCGGTTACATCAGCATCAGGTGCTTGGTAGCTGGTGATCCAAGACTGATTAATTTTTATGAAGGTGAGCCGATCAACCGAGTCTGTGGATAGGCGCACTCTGTGAACGGTTACAAAGCCTCCAGCAGCACTGAATGTGCGTTCAGATAGAACACTGGATGCAGGACAGGCCAGTAGCTCAATTGCATACTGTGCAAGCTCTGGCCAGTGATCCATCCTCAAGACCCAGAACCCAGTGGATTTTCGGTTGGAAAGGTCTCCAAGTCTGATCTTGCCCCAAGGTATTCCTGCACCATGTAAATCAGACGCTGGCGATGGTTGCTGGAACCGATCAGACCTTGGGGCTGCAGACTAAAAAATTGTCTGAACGCATCGGTCAGACGGCCACCTTCTCCACCACTCCTTCTGTGACTGACCAAAGCCTCAGCAACACGTTGCCCAGGAGGACCAGGAAATTGCAACCTCCCAGGCTCTGGAAACGCATTGCACAAACCTTTCTGCAAGGCCTCCCGAAGATGTTTCATCCTCTGCTCCCTCTGCGAAGGCTGGATAAGTTCCGCAACCTTACCCTTGTAACGTGGATCAAGAAGGGTTGCCAGCCAGTACCTCTCCTTGATATCACGAATCCGAGGGTCCTTTCGCAGGCTTTGCAGCATCAGGGAGGCCATGCAGCGTAGGTTTGCTGAGGCATTCGGTCTGGAGTCCTCTGGGTCACTAAGGACGACATGATCTGCAGCCACCTCCTCCGAGCCACATACAAGTCCATGGGTTTCTGGAGACTGAAAAAGATCCCTTGAAGACTGCTGCTGATGCTGAGTGCCAGGCTCCACCTCCATGCTGACACAATCCTCTTCCTCCTCCTCTTCCTGTGTGATAGGCAGGCCTGCAGGAATACTGTCTGGATAAAGGGGGCCTTGAGAGGTAAGGAAGTCCTCCTCTTCCTCCCTCTGTTCTGCCTCAAGTGCCTTGTCCATTATTCCACGCAGCGTGTGCTCCAACAGGAAGACAAGAGGGACAGTATCACTGATGCATGCACTGTCACTGCTCACCATCCTCGTGGCCTCCTCAAATGGTGACAGAACAATGCATGCATCCTTGATCATTAGCCACTGGCGTGACGAAAAAAAGCCAAACTCCCCTGACCCTGTCCAGGTGCCATACTCGCACAAGTACTCATTGATGGCCCTCTGCTGCATGTGCAGCCGCGGCAGCATTGCCAACGTTGAGTTCCACCTGTGGGCATGTCAGAGATGAGGCGGCTCTTGGGCAGGTTGCAGTTATTCTGAAGGTCAGCATTATATGACCGGCGGAAATGCCCACAGACTTTTCTGGCCTGCCTCAAGAGATCCTGTAAGTCCAGGTACCTGCACAAGAACTGCTGCACCACCAAATTAAGGACGTGAGCTAAACGGGGAACATGGGTCAAGTGTCCCTGTCGGAGGGTGGAGAGGAGGTTGGTGCCATTGTCGCAAACCACCATTCCTGCCTGAAACTGGCGTGGCGTCAACCACCTCTGAACCTGCCCCTGCAGAGCTGCCAGAATTTCTGCCCCAGTGTGGCTCCTGTCCCCTAAGCAGACGAACTCAAGAACCGCATGGCATCTTTTTGCCTGAGTGCTTGCGTAGCCCCTAGAACACCTACGTAGCACCGCTGGTTCCGAGGACAAATCTGCACAGGAAGAGGCCATAGAGGAAGAAGAAGAGGAGGGGTTGGAGGAGAGAGGTGTGGCAGAATCACCACTACCAGCATTTTGGAGGCATGGTGGTGGAACAAGCTCCAACATTACTGCACCCTGTCCTGCATCCTTCCCAGCTGCCAGCTGGGTTACCCAGTGCGCCGTGAAAGAAAGGTAATATCCCTGTCCATGCCTGCTGGACCATGAGTCAGCGGTAATATGCACCTTACTGCTGACCGCCCTGTCCAACAAGGCCAAGACATTGCCTTCCACATGCCGGTGGAGAGCCGGAATGGCCTTGCCTTCCGAGAAAAAAAATGGCGTTTGGGAACCCGCACATTCCACAAATTCTCAAAAGGGGGCAGAGTCTACCGGCTGAAAAGGCAGCAGTTGGAGTGCTAGCAATTTAGCCAAACTAGCATTCAGCCTCTAAGCATGTGGGACCGAATTTCTTTTGACGGTTTAGCAACTGGGGTAGGGAAATTTGCCTGCTACAATTGGATTTAGGTGTACCGCTAGCAGATTGCCCGCAAGTGCTTGGGACACCTAATTCTACACCTTCATTCCTCTCAGTGCAGGTCTCTGAGAGGACTGAAGGTATAGTGGGGTTGGAGATCCCAGCTGATAAGGAGCAAGGAGAGGTCCGCCTTGTTCTTTGGTGTGGGTCTTTTAAGTACTGTTGCCAACGGACTGCATGGGAGCTCGACATATGTCTGGTCAAGCATGTGGTGCCCATCTCAAAAAAGGCCCACACCAAAGAACTTTTGAAAAACCGCGCAGAGTCAGCAGCGCCCTGCACATGCGGAGCTCTGTGGTGTGATGCAATCGGTTGGCTGTCCTTAAGCTGGCCCCTGGAGGGCATCCTGCCTCGTTGGAGATGTGCCGTCTCCTCCTCCTCTCTTCTATCAGGCACCCACGTAGCGTCAGTGACCTCATCATCCCCTCCCTCCTCGCTACTGAAGCAAACCTGGCAGTATGCTGCAGCTGGGGGAACATGACTGCTAGTTTCTTGTCCTTCTTGGGCACCCTTTGTCTCTGGGCTTACATTACTGCCTTCATCCTCAACCTGGGTACCAACATCGGAGCCTTCAAAACGCTGCGCATCCTCCTGCAGCATGTACCCGGCACTGTGGTCGAACAGTTCGGTTGACTCCTCAGGACATGATGGTGGGGCTAGGGAAGGAGTGACTGGTGCCATTGAGCCGATGGAATAGGCCACTTTGGCAGCTGCATTGACAGCCAAACTTGTCCTAGCCTGGGCGACAGAGGATGAGGAGGATGAGGACGGCTTTGTGATCCACTCTACCATATCTTCTGCATGTTGTGGCTCAACACAGCCAGCTGTCGAAAAAAAGGACAAGCGCGCTGCACAGTCACGTGCTGAGGATGCACCGTGTCCATGACCAGCAATGCTGGCTGTAGACACAGAGCCTGCTTGCCCTCTTTTAGTGGCCTGTGAGCATCTGCCTTTCCTTGGTGGCCTTCCAGACATGCTGTAAAATTGGATTAGCAAAACACCACCTGAAGTTTACTAGAAAAATTACTCCAGTAATGGCTTGCAGTCAGGTATAGGCTTGGCTAGACTAGAATGCAGTGGATATATATGTAGGAGACTGTATAAATATCTTTACGCACTGCAGATCACTGAATCACCTGCCTGCCTGCCTGCCTGAAAGTGTTGTTGAAAACGTACACCAGGAATGGCCTGTAGTCAGGTATATGCTTGGCTAGACTAGAATGCAGTGGATATATATGAAGGAGACTGTTTATATATCTTTATGCACTGCAGATCACTGAATCACCTGCCTGGCCTGCCTGCCTAAAAGTGTCTTTGAATACGTACACCAGGAATGGCCTATAGTCAGGTATAGGCTTGGCTAGACTAGAATGCAGTGGATATACAGTCTGGTCCATAAATATTGGGACATCGACACAATTCTAATCTTTTTGGCTCTATACACCACCACAATGGATTTGAAATGAAACGAACAAGATGTGCTTTAACTGCAGACTTTCAGCTTTAATTTGAGGGTATTTACATCCAAATCAGGTGAACGGTGAAGGAATTACAACAGTTTGCATATGTGCCTCCCACTTTTTAAGGGACCAAAAGTAATTGGACAGATTAACAATCATCCATCAAACTTTCACTTTTTAATACTTGGTTACAAATCCTTTGCAGTCAATTACAGCCTGAAGTCTGGAACGCATAGACATCACCAGACGCTGGGTTTCATCCCTGGTGATGCTCTGCCAGGCCTCTACTGCAACTGTCTTCAGTTCCTCCTTGTTCTTGTGGCATTTTCCCTTCAGTTTTTTCTTGAGCAAGTGAAATGCATGCTCAATCGGATTCAGGTCGGGTGATTGACTTGGCCATTGCATACCATTTCTCTTCTTTCCCTTAAAAAACTCTTTGGTTGCTTTCACAGTATGCTTCGGGTCATTGTCCATCTGTACTGTGAAGCGCTGTCCAATGAGTTCTGAAGCATTTTGATGAATATGAGCAGATAATATTACCTGAAACACTTCAGAATTCATCCTGCTGCTTTTGTCAGCAGTCACATCATCAATAAATACAAGAGAACCAGTTCCATTGGCAGCCATACATGTCCATGCCATGACACTACCACCACCATGCTTCACTGATGAAGTGGTATGCTTTGGATCATGAGCAGTTCCTTTACTTCTCCATACTCTTCTCTTCCCATCACTCTGGTACAAGTTGATCTTGGTCTCATCTGTCCAAAGGATGTTGTTCCAGAACTGTGAAAGCTTTTTTAGATGTTGTTTGGTAAACTCTAATCTGGCCTTCCTGTTTTTGAGGCTCACCAATGGTTTACATCTTGTGGTGAACCCTCTGTATTCACTCTGGTGAAGTCTTCTCTTGATTGTTGACTTTGACACACATACACCTACTTCCTGGAGGGTGTTCTTGATCTGGCCAACTGTTGTGAAGGGTGTTTTCTTCACCAGGGAAAGAATTCTTCGGTCATCCACCACAGTAGTTTTCCGTAGTCTTCCGGGTCTTTTGGTGTTGCTGAGCTCACCGGTGCGTTCTTTCTTTTTAATGATGTTCCAAACAATTGATTTGGCCACACCTAATGTTTTTGCTATCTCTCTGATGGGTTTTTTTTGTTTTTTTAGCCTAATGATGGCTTGCTTCACTGATAGTGACAGCTCTTTGGATCTCATATTGAGAGTTGACAGCAACAGATTCCAAATGCAAATAGCACACTTGAAATGAACTCTGGACCTTTTATCTGCTCCTTGTAATTGGGATAATGAGGGAATAACACACACCTGGCCATGGAACAGCTGAGCAGCCACTTGTCCCATTACTTTTGGTCCCTTAAAAAGTGGGAGGCACATATACAAACTGTTGTAATTTCTACACCTTTCACCTGATTTGAATGTAAATACCCTCAAATTAAAGCTGAAAGTCTGCAGTTAAAGCACATCTTGTTCGTTTCAAGTAAAATTCATTGTGGTGGTGTATAGAGCCAAAAAGATTAGAACTGTGATGCTGTCCCAATATTTATGGACCTCACTGTATATGTAGGAGACAGTATATATATTTTATGCACTGCAGATCACTGAATCACCTGCCTGCCTGAAAGTGTATTTGAAAACATACACCAGCAAGGGCCTGCAGTCAGATATAGGCTTGGCTAGACTGGAATGCAGTGGATATATATATGTAGGAGACTGTATATATATTTTATGCACTGCAGATCACTGAATCACCTGCCTGGCTGCCTGCCTGAAAGTGTATTTGAATAGGTACACCAGGAACGGTCTGCAGTGAGATCTAGCTAAACTGGATACAGTGTTTATATATATATATATATATATATATATATATACAAAGCCGGGATATATATATATATATATATATATATATATATATATATATATATATATATATATATATACATACATACATATACTAAATACACTGCAGCTAACTGAATAAACTGCCTGCCTGAAGTATATTAGAGACAGTACACCAGGAAGGTCTGCATTAAATACACTGCAGCTAACTGAATCAACTGCCTGCTTAAAGTATATTAGGAACAGTACAGCAGGAACAGTCTGCAGTAATCTCTAGCTAAACTGGATACAGTGTGTGTATATATATATATATATATATATATATATATATATATATATATATATATTATATATACAAAGCCGGGATAGCTCACAGTTGGTGGAGAAGCAGGGGCAGTTTTTTTTTAAGGCGAGCATGGAGGAGATACTGAGACAGCTGGCTCTAGCAAATGCAAATCAGCAGCAGACAAATGCGGGTTTGCAAAAGAGCAAAAGAGCCTTGCAGATCAACAACAGAGCCTTGCAGCCCAGCAGCAGACAAATGCAACTTTGCAGCAGAGTCTGGAAGCTCAGCAGAAAGCTCACCTGCAGAGTCTGGAAGCTCAGCAACAAACCCAGCAGCAATCTGAGGCCCGCTTCATAGACCTGTTACAAAAGCAAGAGCAGAGACTCCAACAACAAATGGAGACATTAATGCAGCAACATCCACAGACCAGTGAGGCAAGTGGTTCTACTAATACCGCATCCTTTGGTGTGAGCCGTTTACTGACAAAAATGACTGGAGAGGATGATCCGGAGGTGTTTTTGACTACATTTGAAAGGACTGCTGAAAGGGAAAAGTGGCCTAAGGAGCAGTGGGCTGGACTGGTGGCCCCTCTGTTAACGGGGAAATCGCAGAAAGCCTATTATGACCTAGAGCCTGACCAAGCAAAAGACTATGTGGTGCTAAAAACGGAAATATTGGCACGGTTGGGTGTTACCCTGGCCGTCCGGGCTCAGCGTGTACATAACTGGACTTTCCGGCTTGGAAACCCCCCCAGGTCTCAAATGTATGATCTCATTCACCTGAGCAGGAAGTGGCTTCAGCCAGAGACTTTGACTGCACCAAACATTGTGGAACCTGTTGTTATGGATCATTTCCTGAGAGCTCTTCCTACTGCCATCCAAAAGTGGGTAAGCCATGGAGACCCAGAAACTGCAGATAAGCTTATGGATCTGGTTGAGATGTACTTGGCTACAGAGAACCTGACCGCCTCTTCCAGGGACTCACGGACTTTCCACCCTAAGACCAGACCATCCCCAGTGGCGGGTAAGATGACTCCAAGGGGTGAGGGTGGAGAGAGTGAGAGGGTGGGAGTTCTACCTAAAGTCTGGCGGGAGTAGCCGGGGAAGCCAAGGCCGCAAGAGGCAGCGAAAAAGATTATTTGCTACCGCTACCGGCAAGTGGGACATATTGCAGCCAATTACCCAGTTGTGGATGAACCTATGCAATGTGACTTTATAAGGGACAGACGTCAGTCGCTGTTTGCGACAGTTGCATGCACTGCCATTCGGGGACCTGAGAAACATTTATGTAAAATGTGTATTAATGGTAGAAATGTGGTTGTGTTGCTGGATTCAGGTAGCCTGGTGACATTGATAAAAGCTGAATTAGTTACTACAGAGGTCTCTGGGAATAACAAGGTGGCTGTTGTTTGTGTGCATGGGGACACCCGAGAGTATCCTGTGACTACAGTGGTTTTTGAGACCACCAAAGGTAACCTCTCTCATCAGGTGGGATTGGTGTCTCACTTACCACATGATGCCATTGTGGGAAGGGGTTTTCCAAAGTTCTGGGAACTCTGGGATTGTCCTGAGCCCCCCACTTCTGCCCCTATAGACCAGGAAGATGATGACCAGAATTCCTCTGAGAGTGGTGAGGAGTCTCCAGAATTCCCCTTAGTCAGTATTGGCGGGAGAAACTGGGGAGGAGCCAACATCCTCAGATGAAAACATGCCGTCCGTGGAGTTTTCGGATCTCGAGGTTCACAGGGAAAATTTTTCCACAGAACAGTTAAAAGACCCCACCCTAATAAAGGCTCGGGAAAATGTGGTGAAAATAGATGGCGTGTTAGTGAACCCAGATAAGACTTGCACTTACGCGTACTTCACTGTGGAAAGGGATCTGTTGTATCGAGTGGCTCAAAGGGCAGAAGAAACCATTGAGCAACTTGTGGTGCCCAAACCTTACAGGAAGCTGGTGTTAGAATTGGCCCATGGGCACATTCTTGGAGGTCATCTGGGGACAGAGAAAATCAGAGAGAGAGTATTGCAGAGATTCTATTGGCCTGGGGTCATGAAGGAAACAGAAAATTACTGTTCCTCCTGCCCTGTGTGTCAGAAATCGGCACCTATGCCACATTTCCGTAACCCGCTGGTATCTCTTCCTATCATTGAGGTCCCCTTTGAGAGGATCGCAATGGATTTGGTAGGTCCGATAATGAAGTCCGCTAGGGGGCATCAGTACATTTTAGTTATATTGGACTATGCCACCCGTTATCCGGAAGCGATTCCTCTTCAAAATACCTCGGCCAAAAGAACTCTCTTGTTTTTAGCCACGTGGGTATTTGTAAGAAACTGCTTACGGACCAAGGTGCACCCTTTATGTCCCGGGTTATGAAAGAACTATGCAAGTTGTTCAAAGTGACACAATTACATACATCTGTGTATCATCCCCAAACAGATGGGTTGGTTGAAAGATTCAACAAAACCCTAAAACAAATGTTAAAGAAGGTGGTGGATAAAGATGGAAAGAATTGGGACTGTCTAATACCATATTTGATGTTTGCCATTAGAGAGATACCCCAATCCTCTATGGGTTTCTCACCCTTTGAGTTACTCTATGGGAGACACCCAAGAGGGCTGTTGGATATCCCCAAGGAAACTTGGGAAAATGAGAGTTCTCCCCACAGGAGTGTGTTTGAGCATGTCGCCCTGATGCAAGATAGAATTGCACAGGTAATGCCAATCGTAAAGGAACATTTGGCCCAAGCGCAGTTAGCACAGCAGAGAGTGTACAACTCTACAGCAAAGACCCGTACTTTTTCCCTGGGGGATAGGGTATTGGTGCTAGTCCCTACGGTTGAAAGCAAATTCTTGGCCAAATGGCAAGGTCCATATGAAATAATTGAAAAAGTGGGTGAGGTAAACTACAGGGTCAGACAGCCAGGAAGGCGAAAGCCAGAACAGATGTATCACGTCAATCTGCTGAAAGCCTGGAGAGTAGGGATGAGCCGAACACCCCCCTGTTCGGTTCGCACCAGAACATGCGAACAGGAAAAAAGTTCGCTCGAACACGCGAACACCGTTAAAGTCTATGGGACACGAACATGAATAATCAAAAGTGCTAATTTTAAAGGCTTATATGCAAGTTATTGTCATAAAAAGTGTTTGGGGACCTGGGTCCTGCCCCAGGGGACATGGATCAATGCAAAAAAAAGTTTTAAAAACGGCCGTTTTTTCAGGAGCAGTGATTTTAATAATGCTTAAAGTCAAACAATAAAAGTGTAATATCCCTTTAAATTTCGTACCTGGGGGGTGTCTATAGTATGCCTGTAAAGGGGCGCATGTTTCCTGTGTTTAGAACAGTCTGACAGCAAAATGACATTTGGAAGGAAAAAACACATTTAAAACTACCCGCGGCTATTGCATTGCCGACAATACACATAGAAGTTCATTGATAAAAACGGCATGGGAATTCCCTCCAGGGAAACCCCGAACCAAAATTAAAAAAAAAAAAAATGACGTGGGGGGGTCCCCCTAAATTCCATACCAGGCCCTTCAGGTCTGGTATGGATATTAAGGGGAACCCCGGCCAAAATTTAAAAAAAAAATGACGTGGGGTTCCCCCTAAATTCCATACCAGACCCTTCAGGTCTGGTATGGATTTTAAGGGGAACCCCGCGCCAAAAAAAAAAAAAAAAACGGCGTGGGGTTCCCCCAAAAATCCATACCAGACCCTTATCCGAGCACGCAACCTGGCAGGCCGCAGGAAAAGAGGGGGGGACGAGAGTGCGGCCCCCCCCCCTCCTGAACCGTACCAGGCCACATGCCCTCAACATTGGGAGGGTGCTTTGGGGTAGCCCCCCAAAACACCTTGTCCCCATGTTGATGAGGACAAGGGCCTCATCCCCACAACCGTGGCCGGTGGTTGTGGGGGTCTGCGGGCGGGGGGCTTATCGGAATCTGGAAGCCCCCTTTAACAAGGGGACCCCCAGATCCCGGCCCCCCCCCTGTGTGAAATGGTAAGGGGGTACTTACCCCTACCATTTCACTAAAAAACTGTCAAAATAGTTAAAAATGACAAGAGACAGTTTTTGACAATTCCTTTATTTAAATGCTTCTTCTATCTTCCTTCATCTTCTTCTTCTTCTGGTTCTTCTGACTCTTCTGGTTCTTCCTCCGGCGTTCTCGTCCAGCATCTTCTCCGCGGCGTCTTCTATCTTCTTCTCCTCGGGCCGCTCCGCACCCATGGCATTGGGGGGGAGGCTCCCGCTCTTCTCTTCATCTTCTTCTTCATCCTCTTCTCTTCTTCATCTTCTTCATCTTCATCTTCTCTTCTTTTCTTCTGCGGGCCGCTCCGCATCCATGCATGGAGGGAGGCTCCCGCTGTGTGACGGCGTCTCCTCGTCTGACGGTTCTTAAATAACGGGGGGCGGGGCCACCCGGTGACCCCGCCCCCTCTGACGCACGGTGACTTGACGGGACTTCCCTGTGACGTCACGGGGAATGCCACAGGGAAGTCCCGTCATGTCCCGTGCGTCAGAGGGGGGCGGGGTCACCGGGTGGCCCCGCCCCCGTTGTTTAAGAACCGTCAGACGAGGAGACGCCGTCTCACAGCGGGAGCCTCCCTCCATGCATGGATGCGGAGCGGCCCGCAGAAGAAAAGAAGAGAAGATGAAGATGAAGAAGATGAAGAAGAGAAGAGGATGAAGAAGAAGATGAAGAGAAGAGCGGGAGCCTCCCCTCATGCCATGGGTGCGGAGCGGCCCGAGGAGAAGAAGATAGAAGACGCCGCGGAGAAGATGCTGGACGAGAACGCCGGAGGAAGAACCAGAAGAGCCAGAAGAACCAGAAGAAGATGAAGGAAGATAGAAGAAGCATTTAAATAAAGGAATTGTCAAAAACTGTCTCTTGTCATTTTTAACTATTTTGACAGTTTTTTAGTGAAATGGTAGGGGTAAGTACCCCCTTACCATTTCACACAGGGGGGGGGCCGGGATCTGGGGGTCCCCTTGTTAAAGGGGGCTTCCAGATTCCGATAAGCCCCCCGCCCGCAGACCCCCACAACCACCGGCCACGGTTGTGGGGATGAGGCCCTTGTCCTCATCAACATGGGGACAAGGTGTTTTGGGGGGCTACCCCAAAGCACCCTCCCAATGTTGAGGGCATGTGGCCTGGTACGGTTCAGGAGGGGGGGGGCCGCACTCTCGTCCCCCCCTCTTTTCCTGCGGCCTGCCAGGTTGCGTGCTCGGATAAGGGTCTGGTATGGATTTTTGGGGGAACCCCACAACGTTTTTTTTTTTTTTTTTGGTGCGGGGTTCCCCTTAAAATCCATACCAGACCTGAAGGGTCTGGTATGGAATTTAGGGGGAACCCCACGTCATTTTTTTTTTTTAATTTTGGCCGGGGTTCCCCTTAATATCCATACCAGACCTGAAGGGCCTGGTATGGAATTTAGGGGGACCCCCCCACGTCATTTTTTTTTTTTTTAATTTTGGTTCGGGGTTTCCCTGGGGGGAATTCCCATGCCGTTTTTATCAATGAACTTCTATGTGTATTGTCGGCAATGCAATAGCCGCGGGTAGTTTTAAATGTGTTTTTTCCTTCCAAATGTCATTTTGCTGTCAGACTGTTCTAAACACGGGAAACATGCGCCCCTTTACAGGCATACTATAGACACCCCCCAGGTACGAAATTTAAAGGGATATTACACTTTTATTGTTTGACTTTAAGCATTATTAAAATCACTGCTCCTGAAAAAACGTCCGTTTTTAAAACTTTTTTTTGCATTGATACATGTCCCCTGGGGCAGGACCCAGGTCCCCAAACACTTTTTATGACAATAACTTGCATATAAGCCTTTAAAATTAGCACTTTTGATTTCTCCCATAGACTTTTAAAGGGTGTTCCGCGGCATTCGAATTTGCCGCGAACACCCCAAATTGTTCGGTGTTCGGCGAACTTGCGAACAGCTAATGTTCGAGTCGAACATGAGTTCGACTCGAACTCGAAGCTCATCCCTACTGGAGAGATAGGGAATCCCTAGTTGCAGAGACTTTGTCACCGGTCCAGTCTGATTGCTTAGTTCCTGAGGTTGGAATCGCAGTCACCTTATCGAAACCCCAACAACAGGAGGTTAAAGAGTTTGTACTTCGCAACAAAGAGATTTTCTCTGAGCTGCTGGGACATACATCTGGCGTAGAGCATGATATTATCACCCCGCCAGGAGAAAGGGTAAAACTAAAACCTTATAGAATACCAGAGGCCCGACGGGAAGCAATACGTGGGGAGGTTCAAAGGATGCTGGAATTGGGTGTGATAGAGGAGTCCCAGAGTGACTGGTCCAGTCCTATCGTACTAGTGCCCAAACCTGATGGGAGCTGGCGATTTTGTAACGAGTTGGCCAAGGAGAAAACTGCATTTGTAACCCCAGATGGGGCGTTCCAATATAAGAAAATGCCATTTGGGTTACAGAATGCACCGGCAACATTTCAGTGGAAAATGGACAAGATTCTGAGGCCCCATCAGAAGTATGCTGCAGCTTACCTGGATGATGTGATTATCCATAGCACAGATTGGGTTTCACATCTGCCAAAAGTGCAAGCAGTCTTAGACTCTATCCAGGAAGCTGGGTTTACGGCCAAACCAAAGAAGTGTACCACTGGACAAGAGGAGGCCAAATATCTTGGGTACACTATTGGGAGGGGAGTGATAAAACCCCAAGTCAATAAATTTGAGGCCATACAGAGCTGGCCTTGTCCCAACAGCAAGAAGCAGGTACGAGCCTTTCTGGGAATCGCTGGCTATTATCGGCGATTCATTCCCCATTTTGCTTCTCAGGCTGTGCCCCTCACCAACCTGACAAAAGGGAAAGAGTTTGTTATGGTTAAATGGTCCCCAGAGGCTGAAGCAGCATTCCAGTCCTTAAAAACAGCCTTATGTAGCCAGCCAGTGTTGTACTCACCAGACTTTTCTAAGGATTTTGTTGTACAAACTGATGCATCAGGCGTTGGGTTAGGAGCAGTTTTGTCCCAGGTCTGGAACGGGGAAGAGCACCCGGTCATTTACCTCAGCAGGAAATTGAAGTCCCATGAGGTAAATTACGCCACGATTGAGAAGGAGTGTTTAGCGGTGAAGTGCGCTCTAGATTCCCTTCGGTACTATCTGCTAGGTAGGCACTTTGACCTGGTTACGGATCACGCTCCTTTAAAATGGATGGCTCAAAACAAGGAGACCAATAGAAGGGTAAATAGGTGGTTCCTGGCCCTACAGGAACTTTACAGTAAAGCATCGCCCTGAGGTTAAAATGGGGAATGTGGATGCTTTGTCTCGGGTACATGCGTGCCTGACTGCATGTGTTCCAACCCCAAGGTTGAAACAAGAGGGGGGGGTATGTGACAGCAGGCAGGTAAAATCACATGGTTGTATCCAGGATGGAAAATATGTATGCCCTAGATTCAGGCTTTATGCTGACTTATACCACTAGGGGGGAGTGCTGGGAGTCCTGCAGGGGAAGCGTTAATGAGCCCAGCTAAAGTAAGTGGGCTCATTAAGACCTATAGAAAACACCCCAGCATTCTTAGGGAGATGCTGCATCCTGGAACCAGTTCTGTATTTGTGTAGACTGGGCAGTGTGGTATCTGTCCTGTGCGGTGAGTCAACGCCTGTGTGGCAAACTTCTGAAATAGGGACTGGGGCAGCATAAGGCTGCACCTAGTTGTTAGATATGGAATCTACGTGTGTAGTAAGCGGTCAAGCTGACCAGGATTTCTTTTCATGTTTCTCTTTGTTTTGCTGTTATTTTTCAATGCATATAGTCTAAATAAACCGCACCTTTATTTTTTTTTTCACCTATAACGCTGTCTGCTGTGCCTGATTTTGTGTGGTGAACCCATCCAGGGGGTCACACACACCCGCTGCAGAGCTAACCCCTCACAATATATATATATATATATATATATATATATACACACATATACAAAGCCGGGATGTATGTGTGTATATATATATATATATATATATATATATATATATATATATATATATACACTAAATACACTGCAGCTAACTGAATGTATATTAGAAACAGTACAGCAGGAACGATCTGCAGTGAGATCTAGCTAACTGAATAAACTGCCTGCTCTAAGTAAATGAAATGACACACACTCTCTCTATCCACCAGCAACACACTACACAAGGCCGACGTGCAGGCGGCCTTATATAGTGTGGGGCATGGACCCTGCCTTTGGCCAATTATGGCTCTCTTTGCTGACGGCGCTGTGATTAGCCAAAGCATGGGGGTTTTAGTGCATGCTTGGCCAATCATCAGCCACCAATGCACTGCGATTACGCAGTGCATTATGAGGCGTGACGCGCCGCTCAAATTAGGCACCAACGCCCCATATTGTTCGATTTTCATTGAACAGCCGATGTTCGAGTCAAACTTCTGTTCGACTCAAACTCGAAGCTCATCCCTAGTTATCAACCCTAATACACACCTTTGTATCATCAGCAAAACAATAATGATCATCCATTTACTGTACATCCGCCCATATCCATGTCTATTCTGTAAAAGGATCAAGGCTGTGTCCTTTTCCGTTTAGATGGATTAAAACAGATGTAAATGAATGCTGCCCGTTTACATCCATTGAGTTTATGTCCATTTTCAGGCATGAAACATTTTTTTTTTTTTTTTTGTATAATCTTTATTTTAAAGATATTTCCGTGAAAAACATACAGAAAGACATTGCATAACAGTTAATACACATGAAGTATGTACGATTTACATAGGAGGGTGTTATGTGTCACATGAATGTACATAATACCTAGGATCTTACACATGTCAGGGGCAATATTGTAGGGGGATATTTATTGTCATCTAATCAATACTTATAAGTTCACACAACCATGGATCACCCCTATTGCACTCAGATGGTGGATCCCTGAACAAGACTATAACCATCAGTCAACTGTATGGGTTTAACTGGAACCCATAGTACCTAAGACCAGGCCGAACGCCAAGTCATCAATCTTGATGCAAACCATAACGTACTGTAATTATTCTTTTAATAAAAATAAGAATATAAAAAAAAAAATAAGAACAAAGGAAAAAAGAAAAGGAAATGTTACACCTCCTGTCATATTCAACCATATTGAACCGCTCTGGGCCTGCTAGTGCTCGTCTGTGCATCAGCCACCTATTGATAGTTACTTCAATATCTGTCAATATCAACCTCAAGACGCAAGGATCAATGGGGGCTCTGTATCTGAGAAGATCCTGTGACTGGCATCTTCCCCTGACTGGTATAGTGCATCCATGTGGCCCATATTGAATAAAATTTTTCGTATTTGTCTTTACACTTCGCCATCCATTCCTCTGCAGCCATAATATTATCAACCAACCCTATCCATTCGGTACGTGTGGGTATTTGAGGCTTTTTCCAATGTATAGGGATCAGCCTTCGGGCTGCATTAAGTAAATGTGGTAAGATTGACTTTCGATACTGGCCGAGAGGAATGGTAGGGAAGTGCAATAAGGATTCCAGTGGTGAGTCTGGAAGCTCCACATCCAAAATGAGTTTAATTTGAGCATGTATGTCTAACCAAAATGGTCGTAATTTGGGGCATTCCCACCAAATGTGGAGGAATGAACCCCGAAGCCCGCAATCCCTCCAGCATGCGGCGGAGAGAGACGGATAGATCTTAGTGAGCTTAGAGGGAACCCTGTACCACCTGGTTAAAACCTTATAGCTGTTCTCCTGCATTTTGGTGTCAACTGTGCTCGAGTGGGTAAGGCGGAAAAGATGATCTAGTTGGGGTTCTGTAAAGGTGTGGTTAAGGTCTTTCTCCCACTCCCTAATAAATCCCAATTTTTCCTCTTCCTGTGAAGATTGTAGTAGCTCATATAACACTGAGATTGCATGGGGGTGATAGAGGATGACATGCATAAACGTTCAAAGGGCGATGCCACCGTGGGAGAACGAACCCCCTGTGGTAATCTATCAAGAAAGTGTTTAAGCTGTCTATATCGCCATTCGTCCATTGGGAATGGGCCGAATATTTCCCTTAAGCCTGGTCAGCCTGGTCAGCACTGCCCGCATGTAAGTCCAATCAACCCTATCGAATGCCTTCTCGGCATCGGTAGAAAGCAAGAGACGGGGATGTGCTGTGGTCCATGACTCTGCCCAGTGTATCAGTTGGAGTGCTCTATTGGAGTTGTCCCTGGCTTCCCTACCCATTATGAATCCCGTCTCATCAGGGTGTATAAGTGACGGAAGGATCGGTTTGAGTCTATTGGCCAGAATTTTTGCGAGAATTTTGACATCGGTGTTTAAAAGGGATATCGGCCTATAGCTCCCTGGCATGGTATGATCTTTCCCTTCTTTTGGAAGGACTGTGATATGCGCCATCAGAGCTTCCTTAGGCATCACCGTACCGGAAGCCAAAGCCGTAAAATAGGCACACATGGGTTCCGAGAGTACTTCTTTTTTTTTAAAGGTAACTTTTTTATTGTTTTTATAAACAGTAACAATAATTGTTATGCAGGTTTACAGATCACAGCAAATGTTGCATTATTCAAGGTTCAATACAGTGGACAAGCACACAAACTGACATCATGCAGTAGTACATATAACACATTTCACAATACATTACATTGTCGGTATCAAATGTTAGGTGCTGGGAATTACATTATCACAACCAGTATTGTGTTCTCTCATTAAGCAGGGGGTATGGTACTCTCTGAACTCACCCATGAGTTCCAGATTTTAGTGAATTTTTTGGGGCATCCCCTTGCCTCATATGTCAGCTTATATAATGGTATAGCTTGGTTGACAATAGTGAGCCAGAGTTTCATGGTCGGGACCACGCTAGATTTCCAATGCATAGTTATTGTTTTTTTAGCATAGAACATCACTATACGTATGAATGATTGAACATGTTTGGATAACTCTTCATCATCAATATATCCCAACAGACATCTAAGAGGATTACAGATATTTGGTATATTGGCTATAGTGCTGATAAAGGCCGTAACCTCTGACCAAAATTGCCGTATCGGCGCGCATTCCCATATTAAATGGAAGAACGTGCCCTCAGCCGCCCCGCATCGAGGGCATAAGGAGTTGGGTGCTCTCTTCAGTTTAAATAATATTTGTGGAGTGAAGTAAGCTCTGTATAATAACTTGGTCTGGATTACTTTATCTCTAGAAGAGATGACAGAGGGGACCTGTACGGGTAAAATTTCCCCCCAAATCTCCTCCGTCAGCTCAGGTATGTCCAATTTCCACTTATGTTGAGTAGCATTAAGTCTGGCAGTAGTGGAGTGCAGCAAAGTCTTATAATAGGACGATATAAGTTT